>NW_026735970.1:0-90552 GCF_949786415.1 Peromyscus eremicus
AACAAACGCTAGCTCGCCTTACAAGAAACACACTCTGCTTTTGAGAAAAGAGCACTCTTCTACTCTACTGTGTTTCCTATGGGGTCCGAACAGTGAGCTTGCTCAGAACAAAAGAACTGTGCTTCCTACACACACGGGCCATATCTAGTTCAACTCTGCTTAGGAAACTGACAAGAACGGTAGCTCCTCTTCATTCCAATACACTGTCCTAGCTGGGAACAGACGCGGTGCTATTTGCACTGTGTATGGCAATGGGAGCGCAAGAGTGACTTTCCTTACCAGAAAACAACTCTTGCTCATAGGACCAAAAACTGCATGTGATTCAACTCCATTTAGGACTGGGAAACAAACGCTAGCTCGCCTTACAAGAAACACACTCTGCTTTTGAGAAAAGAGCACTCTTCTACTCTACTGTGTTTCCTATGGGGTCCGAACAGTGAGCTTGCTCAGAACAAAAGAACTGTGCTTCCTACACACACGGGCCATATCTAGTTCAACTCTGCTTAGGAAACTGACAAGAACGGTAGCTCCTCTTCAGTCCAATACACTGTCCTAGCTGGGAACAGACGCGAGTGCTATTTGTACTGTGTGGCAATAGGAGCGCAATAGTGACTCTTCTTATCAGAAAACAACTCTTGCTGGTAGGACCAGAAACTGCATGGGATTTAACTCCATTTAGGACTGGGAAACAAATGATAGCTCGACTTACAAGAAACACACACTGGATTGAGAAAGGAGCACTCTTCTACTCTAATGTGTTTCCTATAGGGCCAGGACAGTGAGCATTCTCAGAACAAAAGAACTGTGCTTCCTACACACACGGTCCATATCTAGTTAAACTCTTCTTAGGAAACTGACAAGAACAGTAGCTCCTCTTCAGTCCAATACACTGTACTTCCTGGGAACAGACACGAGTGCTACTTGTACTGTCTATAGAAATGGGAGTGCAATAGTGACTTTCCATACCAGAAAACAACTCTTGCTCGTAGGACCAGAAACTGTATGTGATTCAACTCCATTTAGGACTGGGAAACAAACGCTAGCTCGCCTTACAAGAAACACACTCTACTTTTGAGAAAAGAGCACTCTTCTACTCTAATGTGTTTTCTATGGGGTCCGAACAGTGAGCTTGCTCAGAACAAAAAAACTGTGCTTCCTACACACAGGGGCCATATGTAGTTCAACTCTGCTTAGGAAACTGACAAGAACAGTAGCTCCGCTTCAGTCCAATACACTGTACTTGCTGGGAACAGATGCCAGTGCTATTTGCCCTGTGTATGACAATGGAGCACAATAGTGACTCTTCTTACGAGAAAACAACTCTTGCTCGTAGGACCAGAAACTGCATGGGATTCAACTCCATTTCTGACTGGGAAACAAACACTAGCTCGCATTACAAGAAACACACTCTCCTTTTGAGAAAAGAGCACTCTTCTACTCTAGTGTGTTTCCTAGAGGGTCTGAACAGTGAGCTTTCTCAGAACAAAAGAACAGTGCTTCCTACACACAGGGGCCATATCTAGTTCAACTCTGCTTAGCAAACTGACAAGAACAGTAGCTCCGCTTCAGTCCAATACACTGTACTTGCTGGGAACAGACGCGAGTGCTATTTGCACTGTGTATGGCATTAAGAGCGTAAGAGTGACTTTCCTTACCAGAAAACATCTCTTGCTCATAGGACCAAAAACTGTATGTGATTCAACTCCATTTAGGACTGGGAAACAAACGCTAGCTCGCCTTACAAGAAACACACTCTGCTTTTGAGAAAAGAGCACTCTTCTACTCTACTGTGTTTCCTATAGGGCCAGAACAGTGAGCTTGCTCAGAACAAAAGAAATGTGCTTCATACAAATACGGCCATATCTAGTTCAATTATGCTTAGGAAACTGAAAAGAACAGTAGATTCTCTTCAGTCCAATACAGTGTACATGCTGGGAATAGACGCCAGTGTTATTTGCCCTGTGAATGACAATGGAGCACAATAGTGACTCTTCTTACCAGAAAACAACTCTTGCTCGAAGGACAAGAAACTGCATGTGATTCAACTCCATTTAGGACTGGGAAACAAATGCTAGCTCACTTTACAAGAAACACACTATGCTTTTGAGAAAAGAGCACTATTCTACCCTACTGTGTTTCCTATGGGGTCTGAACAGTGAGCTTGCTCAGAACAAAAGAACTGTGCTTCCTACACACAGGGGCAATATCTAGTGTCAACTCTGCTTAGGAAACTGACAAGAACAGTAGCTCCGCTTCAGTCCAATACACTGTACTTGCTGGGAACAGACACCAGTGCTATTTGCACTGTGTATGGCAATGCGAGCGCAATAATGACTTTTCTTACCAGAAAACAACTCTTGCTCATAGGACCAAAAACTGTTTGTGATTCAACTCCATTTAGGACTGGGAAACAAACGCTAGCTCGCCTTACAAGAAACACACTCTGCTTTTGAAAAAGAGCACTCTTCTACTCTACTGTATTTCCTATGGGGTCCGAACAGTGAGCTTGCTCAGAACAAAAGAACTGTGCTTCCTACACACACGGTCCATATCTAGTTCAACTCTGCTTAGGAAACTGACAAGAACGGTAGCTCCTCTTCAGTCCAATACACTGTAATAGCTGGGAACAGACGCGAGTGCTATTTGCACTGTGTATGGCAATAGGAGCACAATAGTGACTCTTCTTATCGGAAACACGTCTTGCTGGTAGGACCAGAAACTGCGTGGGATTCAACTCCATTTCTGACTGGGAAACAAACACTAGCTTGCCTTACAAGAAACACACTCTGCTTTTGAGAAAAGAGCACTCTTCTACTCTAATGTGTTTTCTATGGGGTCCGAAAAGTGAGCTTGCTCAGAACAAAAGAACTGTACTTCCTATACTCAGGGGCCATATCTAGTTCAACTCTGCTTAGGAAACTGACAAGAACAGTAGCTCCGCTTCAGTCCAATACACTGTACTTGCTGGGAACAGATGCCATTGCTATTTGCCCCTGTTTATGACAATGGGAGCGCAATAGTGACTCTTCTTACCAGAAAACAACTCTTGCTCGTAGGACCAGAAACTGCATGTATTTCAAATCCATTTAGGAATGGGAAACAAACGCTAGCTCGCCTTACAAGAAACACACTCTGCTTTTGAGAAAAGAGCACTCTTCTACTTTACTGTGTTTCCTATGGGGTCCGAACAGTGAGCTTGCTCAGAACAAAAGAAATGTGCTTCCTACACACACGGGCCATATCTAGTTCAACTCTGCTTAGGAAACTGACAAGAACGGTAGCTCCTCTTCAGTCCAATACACTGTCCTAGCTGGGAACAGACGCGAGTGCTATTTGTACTGTGTGGCAATAGGAGCGCAATAGTGACTCTTCTTATCAGAAAACAACTCTTGCTGGTAGGACCAGAAACTGCATGGGATTTAACTCCATTTAGGACTGGGAAACAAATGATAGCTCGACTTACAAGAAACACACACTGGATTGAGAAAGGAGCACTCTTCTACTCTAATGTGTTTCCTATAGGGCCAGGACAGTGAGCATTCTCAGAACAAAAGAACTGTGCTTCCTACACACACGGGCCATATCTAGTTAAACTCTGCTTAGGAAACTGACAAGAACAGTAGCTCCTCTTCAGTCCAATACACTGTACTTCCTGGGAACAGACACGAGTGCTACTTGTACTGTCTATAGAAATGGGAGTGCAATAGTGACTTTCCATACCAGAAAACAACTCTTGCTCGTAGGGACCAGAAACTGTATGTGATTCAACTCCATTTAGGACTGGGAAACAAACGCTAGCTCGCCTTACAAGAAACACACTCTACTTTTGAGAAAAGAGCACTCTTCTACTCTAATGTGTTTTCTATGGGGTCCGAACAGTGAGCTTGCTCAGAACAAAAAAACTGTGCTTCCTACACACAGGGGCCATATGTAGTTCAACTCTGCTTAGGAAACTGACAAGAACAGTAGCTCCGCTTCAGTCCAATACACTGTACTTGCTGGGAACAGATGCCAGTGCTATTTGCCCTGTGTATGACAATGGGAGCACAATAGTGACTCTTCTTACGAGAAAACAAACTCTTGCTCGTAGGACCAGAAACTGCATGGGATTCAACTCCATTTCTGACTGGGAAACAAACACTAGCTCGCATTACAAGAAACACACTCTCCTTTTGAGAAAAGAGCACTCTTCTACTCTAGTGTGTTTCCTAGAGGGTCTGAACAGTGAGCTTTCTCAGAACAAAAGAACAGTGCTTCCTACACACAGGGGCCATATCTAGTTCAACTCTGCTTAGCAAACTGACAAGAACAGTAGCTCCGCTTCAGTCCAATACACTGTACTTGCTGGGAACAGACGCGAGTGCTATTTGCACTGTGTATGGCATTAAGAGCGTAAGAGTGACTTTCCTTACCAGAAAACATCTCTTGCTCATAGGACCAAAAACTGTATGTGATTCAACTCCATTTAGGACTGGGAAACAAACGCTAGCTCGCCTTACAAGAAACACACTCTGCTTTTGAGAAAAGAGCACTCTTCTACTCTACTGTGTTTCCTATAGGGCCAGAACAGTGAGCTTGCTCAGAACAAAAGAAATGTGCTTCATACAAATACGGCCATATCTAGTTCAATTATGCTTAGGAAACTGAAAAGAACAGTAGATTCTCTTCAGTCCAATACAGGTACATGCTGGGAATAGACGCCAGTGTTATTTGCCCTGTGAATGACAATGGGAGCACAATAGTGACTCTTCTTACCAGAAAACAACTCTTGCTCGAAGGACAAGAAACTGCATGTGATTCAACTCCATTTAGGACTGGGAAACAAATGCTAGCTCACTTTACAAGAAACACACTATGCTTTTGAGAAAAGAGCACTATTCTACCCTACTGTGTTTCCTATGGGGTCTGAACAGTGAGCTTGCTCAGAACAAAAGAACTGTGCTTCCTACACACAGGGGCAATATCTAGTGTCAACTCTGCTTAGGAAACTGACAAGAACAGTAGCTCCGCTTCAGTCCAATACACTGTACTTGCTGGGAACAGACACCAGTGCTATTTGCACTGTGTATGGCAATGCGAGCGCAATAATGACTTTTCTTACCAGAAAACAACTCTTGCTCATAAGGACCAAAAACTGTTTGTGATTCAACTCCATTTAGGACTGGGAAACAAACGCTAGCTCGCCTTACAAGAAACACACTCTGCTTTTGAAAAAAGAGCACTCTTCTACTCTACTGTATTTCCTATGGGGTCCGAACAGTGAGCTTGCTCAGAACAAAAGAACAGTGCTTCCTACACACAGGGGCCATATCTAGTTCAACTCTGCCTAGCAAACTCACAAGAACAGTAGCTCCGCTTCAGTCCAATACACTGTACTTGCTGGGAACAGACGCGAGTGCTATTTTTACTGTGTTTGGAAATGGGAGCGCCAGAGTGACTTTGCTTACGAGAAAACAACTCTTGCTCATAGGACCAAAAACTGCATGTGATTCAACTCCATTTAGGACTGGGAAACAAACGCTAGCTCGCCTTACAAGAAACACACTCTGTTTTTGAGAAAAGAGCAGTCTTCTATTCTACTATGGTTCATATGGGGTCCGAACACTGAGCATGCTCAGAACAAAAGAACTGTGCTTCCTACACACAGGGGCCATATCTAGTTCAACTCTGCTTAGGAAACTGACAAGAACAGTAGCTCCTCTTCAGTACAATACACTGTACTTGCTGGGAACAGACACGAGTGCTATTTGAACTGTATATGGCAATGGCAGCGCAATATTAACTTTCCTTACCAGAAAACAAGCTTGCTGGTAGGACCAGAAACTGCATGTGATTCAACTCCATTTAGGACTGGGAAACAAACGCTAGCTCACCTTACAAGAAACACACTCTGCTTTTGAGAAAAGAGCAATCTTCTACTCTACTGTGTTTCCTATAGGGCCAGAACAGTGTGTTTGCTCAGAACAAAAGAACTGTGCTTCCTACAAATACGGCCATATCTAGTTCAATTCTGCTAGGAAACTGTAAAGAACAGTAGATCCTCTTCAGTCCAATACACTGTACATGCTGGGAACAGACGCCAGTGCTATTTGCCCTGTGTCTGACAATGGGAGCGCAATAGTGACTTTCCTTACCAGAAAACAACTCTTGCGCGTAGGACCAAAAACAGGATGTGATTCAACTCCATTTAGTACTGGGAAACAAACGCTAGCTTGCCTTACAAGAAACACTCTCTGCTTTTGAGAAAAGAGCACTCTTCTACTCTACTGTGTTTCCTATGGGGTCTGAACAGTGAGCTTGCTCAGAACCAAAGAACTGTGCTTCCTACACACATGGGCCATATCTAGTTCAACTCTGCATAGGAAACTGACAAGAACAGTATCTCCTCTTCAGTCCAATACACTGTACTTGCTGGGAACAGACGCGAGTGCTATTTGCACTGTGTATGGCATTGGGAGCACAATAGTGACTTTCCTTACCAGAAAACAACTCTTGCTCGTAGGACCAAAAACTGCATGTGATTCAACTCCATTTAGGAATGGGAAACAAACGCTAGCTTGCCTTACAAGAAACACACTCTGCTTTTGAGAAAAGAGCACTCTTCTACTCTACTGTGTTTCCTAGGGGGTCCGAACAGTGAGCTTGCTCAGAACAAAAGAACAGTGCTTCCTACACACAGGGGCCATATCTAGTTCAACTCTGCCTAGCAAACTGACAAGAACAGTAGCTCCGCTTCAGTCCAATACACTGTACTTGCTGGGAACAGACGCGAGTGCTATTTGCACTGTGTATTACAATGGGAGCGCAAGAGTGACTTTCCTTACCAGAAAACAACTCTTGCTCATAGGACCAAAAACTGCATGTGATTCAACTCCATTTAGGACTGGGAAACAAACGCTAGCTCGCCTTACAAGAAACACACTCTGCTTTTGAGAAAAGAGCACTCTTCTACTCTACTGTGTTTCCTATGGGGTCCGAACAGTGAGCTTGCTCAGAACAAAAGAACTGTGCTTCCTACACACACGGGCCATATCTAGTTCAACTCTGCTTAGGAAACTGACAAGAACGGTAGCTCCTCTTCAGTCCAATACACTGTCCTAGCTGGGAACAGACGCGAGTGCTATTTGTACTGTGTGGCAATAGGAGCGCAATAGTGACTCTTCTTATCAGAAAACAACTCTTGCTGGTAGGACCAGAAACTGCATGGGATTTAACTCCATTTAGGACTGGGAAACAAATGATAGCTCGACTTACAAGAAACACACACTGGATTGAGAAAGGAGCACTCTTCTACTCTAATGTGTTTCCTATAGGGCCAGGACAGTGAGCATTCTCAGAACAAAAGAACTGTGCTTCCTACACACACGGTCCATATCTAGTTAAACTCTTCTTAGGAAACTGACAAGAACAGTAGCTCCTCTTCAGTCCAATACACTGTACTTCCTGGGAACAGACACGAGTGCTACTTGTACTGTCTATAGAAATGGGAGTGCAATAGTGACTTTCCATACCAGAAAACAACTCTTGCTCGTAGGACCAGAAACTGTATGTGATTCAACTCCATTTAGGACTGGGAAACAAACGCTAGCTCGCCTTACAAGAAACACACTCTACTTTTGAGAAAAGAGCACTCTTCTACTCTAATGTGTTTTCTATGGGGTCCGAACAGTGAGCTTGCTCAGAACAAAAAAACTGTGCTTCCTACACACAGGGGCCATATGTAGTTCAACTCTGCTTAGGAAACTGACAAGAACAGTAGCTCCGCTTCAGTCCAATACACTGTACTTGCTGGGAACAGATGCCAGTGCTATTTGCCCTGTGTATGACAATGGGAGCACAATAGTGACTCTTCTTACGAGAAAACAACTCTTGCTCGTAGGACCAGAAACTGCATGGGATTCAACTCCATTTCTGACTGGGAAACAAACACTAGCTCGCATTACAAGAAACACACTCTCCTTTTGAGAAAAGAGCACTCTTCTACTCTAGTGTGTTTCCTAGAGGGTCTGAACAGTGAGCTTTCTCAGAACAAAAGAACAGTGCTTCCTACACACAGGGGCCATATCTAGTTCAACTCTGCTTAGCAAACTGACAAGAACAGTAGCTCCGCTTCAGTCCAATACACTGTACTTGCTGGGAACAGACGCGAGTGCTATTTGCACTGTGTATGGCATTAAGAGCGTAAGAGTGACTTTCCTTACCAGAAAACATCTCTTGCTCATAGGACCAAAAACTGTATGTGATTCAACTCCATTTAGGACTGGGAAACAAACGCTAGCTCGCCTTACAAGAAACACACTCTGCTTTTGAGAAAAGAGCACTCTTCTACTCTACTGTGTTTCCTATAGGGCCAGAACAGTGAGCTTGCTCAGAACAAAAGAAATGTGCTTCATACAAATACGGCCATATCTAGTTCAATTATGCTTAGGAAACTGAAAAGAACAGTAGATTCTCTTCAGTCCAATACAGTGTACATGCTGGGAATAGACGCCAGTGTTATTTGCCCTGTGAATGACAATGGGAGCACAATAGTGACTCTTCTTACCAGAAAACAACTCTTGCTCGAAGGACAAGAAACTGCATGTGATTCAACTCCATTTAGGACTGGGAAACAAATGCTAGCTCACTTTACAAGAAACACACTATGCTTTTGAGAAAAGAGCACTATTCTACCCTACTGTGTTTCCTATGGGGTCTGAACAGTGAGCTTGCTCAGAACAAAAGAACTGTGCTTCCTACACACAGGGGCAATATCTAGTGTCAACTCTGCTTAGGAAACTGACAAGAACAGTAGCTCCGCTTCAGTCCAATACACTGTACTTGCTGGGAACAGACACCAGTGCTATTTGCACTGTGTATGGCAATGCGAGCGCAATAATGACTTTTCTTACCAGAAAACAACTCTTGCTCATAGGACCAAAAACTGTTTGTGATTCAACTCCATTTAGGACTGGGAAACAAACGCTAGCTCGCCTTACAAGAAACACACTCTGCTTTTGAAAAAAGAGCACTCTTCTACTCTACTGTATTTCCTATGGGGTCCGAACAGTGAGCTTGCTCAGAACAAAAGAACTGTGCTTCCTACACACACGGTCCATATCTAGTTCAACTCTGCTTAGGAAACTGACAAGAACGGTAGCTCCTCTTCAGTCCAATACACTGTAATAGCTGGGAACAGACGCGAGTGCTATTTGCACTGTGTATGGCAATAGGAGCACAATAGTGACTCTTCTTATCGGAAACACGTCTTGCTGGTAGGACCAGAAACTGCGTGGGATTCAACTCCATTTCTGACTGGGAAACAAACACTAGCTTGCCTTACAAGAAACACACTCTGCTTTTGAGAAAAGAGCACTCTTCTACTCTAATGTGTTTTCTATGGGGTCCGAAAAGTGAGCTTGCTCAGAACAAAAGAACTGTACTTCCTATACTCAGGGGCCATATCTAGTTCAACTCTGCTTAGGAAACTGACAAGAACAGTAGCTCCGCTTCAGTCCAATACACTGTACTTGCTGGGAACAGATGCCATTGCTATTTGCCCTGTTTATGACAATGGGAGCGCAATAGTGACTCTTCTTACCAGAAAACAACTCTTGCTCGTAGGACCAGAAACTGCATGTATTTCAAATCCATTTAGGAATGGGAAACAAACGCTAGCTCGCCTTACAAGAAACACACTCTGCTTTTGAGAAAAGAGCACTCTTCTACTTTACTGTGTTTCCTATGGGGTCCGAACAGTGAGCTTGCTCAGAACAAAAGAAATGTGCTTCCTACACACACGGGCCATATCTAGTTCAACTCTGCTTAGGAAACTGACAAGAACGGTAGCTCCTCTTCAGTCCAATACACTGTCCTAGCTGGGAACAGACGCGAGTGCTATTTGTACTGTGTGGCAATAGGAGCGCAATAGTGACTCTTCTTATCAGAAAACAACTCTTGCTGGTAGGACCAGAAACTGCATGGGATTTAACTCCATTTAGGACTGGGAAACAAATGATAGCTCGACTTACAAGAAACACACACTGGATTGAGAAAGGAGCACTCTTCTACTCTAATGTGTTTCCTATAGGGCCAGGACAGTGAGCATTCTCAGAACAAAAGAACTGTGCTTCCTACACACACGGGCCATATCTAGTTAAACTCTGCTTAGGAAACTGACAAGAACAGTAGCTCCTCTTCAGTCCAATACACTGTACTTCCTGGGAACAGACACGAGTGCTACTTGTACTGTCTATAGAAATGGGAGTGCAATAGTGACTTTCCATACCAGAAAACAACTCTTGCTCGTAGGACCAGAAACTGTATGTGATTCAACTCCATTTAGGACTGGGAAACAAACGCTAGCTCGCCTTACAAGAAACACACTCTACTTTTGAGAAAAGAGCACTCTTCTACTCTAATGTGTTTTCTATGGGGTCCGAACAGTGAGCTTGCTCAGAACAAAAAAACTGTGCTTCCTACACACAGGGGCCATATGTAGTTCAACTCTGCTTAGGAAACTGACAAGAACAGTAGCTCCGCTTCAGTCCAATACACTGTACTTGCTGGGAACAGATGCCAGTGCTATTTGCCCTGTGTATGACAATGGGAGCACAATAGTGACTCTTCTTACGAGAAAACAACTCTTGCTCGTAGGACCAGAAACTGCATGGGATTCAACTCCATTTCTGACTGGGAAACAAACACTAGCTCGCATTACAAGAAACACACTCTCCTTTTGAGAAAAGAGCACTCTTCTACTCTAGTGTGTTTCCTAGAGGGTCTGAACAGTGAGCTTTCTCAGAACAAAAGAACAGTGCTTCCTACACACAGGGGCCATATCTAGTTCAACTCTGCTTAGCAAACTGACAAGAACAGTAGCTCCGCTTCAGTCCAATACACTGTACTTGCTGGGAACAGACGCGAGTGCTATTTGCACTGTGTATGGCATTAAGAGCGTAAGAGTGACTTTCCTTACCAGAAAACATCTCTTGCTCATAGGACCAAAAACTGTATGTGATTCAACTCCATTTAGGACTGGGAAACAAACGCTAGCTCGCCTTACAAGAAACACACTCTGCTTTTGAGAAAAGAACACTCTTCTACTCTACTGTGTTTCCTATAGGGCCAGAACAGTGAGCTTGCTCAGAACAAAAGAAATGTGCTTCATACAAATACGGCCATATCTAGTTCAATTATGCTTAGGAAACTGAAAAGAACAGTAGATTCTCTTCAGTCCAATACAGTGTACATGCTGGGAATAGACGCCAGTGTTATTTGCCCTGTGAATGACAATGGGAGCACAATAGTGACTCTTCTTACCAGAAAACAACTCTTGCTCGAAGGACAAGAAACTGCATGTGATTCAACTCCATTTAGGACTGGGAAACAAATGCTAGCTCACTTTACAAGAAACACACTATGCTTTTGAGAAAAGAGCACTATTCTACCCTACTGTGTTTCCTATGGGGTCTGAACAGTGAGCTTGCTCAGAACAAAAGAACTGTGCTTCCTACACACAGGGGCAATATCTAGTGTCAACTCTGCTTAGGAAACTGACAAGAACAGTAGCTCCGCTTCAGTCCAATACACTGTACTTGCTGGGAACAGACACCAGTGCTATTTGCACTGTGTATGGCAATGCGAGCGCAATAATGACTTTTCTTACCAGAAAACAACTCTTGCTCATAGGACCAAAAACTGTTTGTGATTCAACTCCATTTAGGACTGGGAAACAAACGCTAGCTCGCCTTACAAGAAACACACTCTGCTTTTGAAAAAAGAGCACTCTTCTACTCTACTGTATTTCCTATGGGGTCCGAACAGTGAGCTTGCTCAGAACAAAAGAACTGTGCTTCCTACACACACGGTCCATATCTAGTTCAACTCTGCTTAGGAAACTGACAAGAACGGTAGCTCCTCTTCAGTCCAATACACTGTAATAGCTGGGAACAGACGCGAGTGCTATTTGCACTGTGTATGGCAATAGGAGCACAATAGTGACTCTTCTTATCGGAAACACGTCTTGCTGGTAGGACCAGAAACTGCGTGGGATTCAACTCCATTTCTGACTGGGAAACAAACACTAGCTTGCCTTACAAGAAACACACTCTGCTTTTGAGAAAAGAGCACTCTTCTACTCTAATGTGTTTTCTATGGGGTCCGAAAAGTGAGCTTGCTCAGAACAAAAGAACTGTACTTCCTATACTCAGGGGCCATATCTAGTTCAACTCTGCTTAGGAAACTGACAAGAACAGTAGCTCCGCTTCAGTCCAATACACTGTACTTGCTGGGAACAGATGCCATTGCTATTTGCCCTGTTTATGACAATGGGAGCGCAATAGTGACTCTTCTTACCAGAAAACAACTCTTGCTCGTAGGACCAGAAACTGCATGTATTTCAAATCCATTTAGGAATGGGAAACAAACGCTAGCTCGCCTTACAAGAAACACACTCTGCTTTTGAGAAAAGAGCACTCTTCTACTTTACTGTGTTTCCTATGGGGTCCGAACAGTGAGCTTGCTCAGAACAAAAGAAATGTGCTTCCTACACACACGGGCCATATCTAGTTCAACTCTGCTTAGGAAACTGACAAGAACGGTAGCTCCTCTTCAGTCCAATACACTGTCCTAGCTGGGAACAGACGCGAGTGCTATTTGTACTGTGTGGCAATAGGAGCGCAATAGTGACTCTTCTTATCAGAAAACAACTCTTGCTGGTAGGACCAGAAACTGCATGGGATTTAACTCCATTTAGGACTGGGAAACAAATGATAGCTCGACTTACAAGAAACACACACTGGATTGAGAAAGGAGCACTCTTCTACTCTAATGTGTTTCCTATAGGGCCAGGACAGTGAGCATTCTCAGAACAAAAGAACTGTGCTTCCTACACACACGGGCCATATCTAGTTAAACTCTGCTTAGGAAACTGACAAGAACAGTAGCTCCTCTTCAGTCCAATACACTGTACTTCCTGGGAACAGACACGAGTGCTACTTGTACTGTCTATAGAAATGGGAGTGCAATAGTGACTTTCCATACCAGAAAACAACTCTTGCTCGTAGGACCAGAAACTGTATGTGATTCAACTCCATTTAGGACTGGGAAACAAACGCTAGCTCGCCTTACAAGAAACACACTCTACTTTTGAGAAAAGAGCACTCTTCTACTCTAATGTGTTTTCTATGGGGTCCGAACAGTGAGCTTGCTCAGAACAAAAAAACTGTGCTTCCTACACACAGGGGCCATATGTAGTTCAACTCTGCTTAGGAAACTGACAAGAACAGTAGCTCCGCTTCAGTCCAATACACTGTACTTGCTGGGAACAGACGCCAGTGCTATTTGCCCTGTGTATGACAATGGGAGCACAATAGTGACTCTTCTTACGAGAAAACAACTCTTGCCCGTAGGACCAGAAACTGCATGGGATTCAACTCCATTTCTGACTGGGAAACAAACACTAGCTCGCATTACAAGAAACACACTCTCCTTTTGAGAAAAGAGCACTCTTCTACTCTACTGTGTTTCCTAGAGGGTCTGAACAGTGAGCTTTCTCAGAACAAAAGAACAGTGCTTCCTACACACAGGGGCCATATCTAGTTCAACTCTGCTTAGCAAACTGACAAGAACAGTAGCTCCGCTTCAGTCCAATACACTGTACTTGCTGGGAACAGACGCGAGTGCTATTTGCACTGTGTATGGCATTAAGAGCGTAAGAGTGACTTTCCTTACCAGAAAACATCTCTTGCTCATAGGACCAAAAACTGTATGTGATTCAACTCCATTTAGGACTGGGAAACAAACGCTAGCTCGCCTTACAAGAAACACACTCTGCTTTTGAGAAAAGAACACTCTTCTACTCTACTGTGTTTCCTATAGGGCCAGAACAGTGAGCTTGCTCAGAACAAAAGAAATGTGCTTCATACAAATACGGCCATATCTAGTTCAATTATGCTTAGGAAACTGAAAAGAACAGTAGATTCTCTTCAGTCCAATACAGTGTACATGCTGGGAATAGACGCCAGTGTTATTTGCCCTGTGAATGACAATGGGAGCACAATAGTGACTCTTCTTACCAGAAAACAACTCTTGCTCGAAGGACAAGAAACTGCATGTGATTCAACTCCATTTAGGACTGGGAAACAAATGCTAGATCACTTTACAAGAAACACACTATGCTTTTGAGAAAAGAGCACTATTCTACCCTACTGTGTTTCCTATGGGGTCTGAACAGTGAGCTTGCTCAGAACAAAAGAACTGTGCTTCCTACACACAGGGGCAATATCTAGTGTCAACTCTGCTTAGGAAACTGACAAGAACAGTAGCTCCGCTTCAGTCCAATACACTGTAATTGCTGGGTACAGACGCGAGTGCTATTTGCACTGTGTATGGCATTAAGAGCGTAAGAGTGACTTTCCTTACCAGAAAACATCTCTTGCTCATAGGACCAAACACTGTTTGTGATTCAACTCCATTTAGGACTGGGAAACAAACGCTAGCTCGCCTTACAAGAAACACACTCTGCTTTTGAGAAAAGAGTACTCTTCTACTCTACTGTGTTTCCTATAGGGCCAGAACAGTGAGCTTGCTCAGAACAAAAGAAATGTGCTTCATACAAATACGGCCATATCTAGTTCAATTATGCTTAGGAAACTGAAAAGAACAGTAGATTCTCTTCAGTCCAATACAGTGTACATGCTGGGAATAGACGCCAGTGTTATTTGCCCTGTGAATGACAATGGGAGCACAATAGTGACTCTTCTTACCAGAAAACAACTCTTGCTCGAAGGACAAGATACTGCATGTGATTCAACTCCATTTAGGACTGGGAAACAAATGCTAGCTCACTTTACAAGAAACACACTATGCTTTTGAGAAAAGAGCACTATTCTACCCTACTGTGTTTCCTATGGGGTCTGAACAGTGAGCTTGCTCAGAACATTAGAACTGTGCTTCCTACACACAGGGGCAATATCTAGTTCAACTCTGCTTAGGAAACTGACAAGAACAGTAGCTCCTCTTCAGTCCAATACACTGTACTTGCTGGGAACAGACTCCAGTGCTATTTGCCCTGTGTATGACAATGGGAGCACAAAAGTGACTCTTCTTACCAGAAAACAACTCTTGCTCGTAGGACAAGAAACTGCATGTGATTTAACTCCATTTAGGACTGGGAAACAAACACTAGCTCGCCTTACAAGAAACACACTCTGCTTTTGAGAAAAGAGCACTCTTCTACTCTACTGTGTATCCTATGGGGTCCGAACAGTGAGCTTGCTCAGAACAACAGAACTGTGCTTCCTCCACACACGGGCCATATCTAGTTCAACTCTGCTTAGGAAACTGACAAGAACAGTAGCTCCACTTCAGTCCAATACACTGTACATGCAGGGAACAGACACCAGTGCTTTTGTCCTCTGTATGACAATGGGAGCGCAATAGTGACTCTTCTTATCAGAAAACACCTCTTGCTTGTAGGACCAGAAACTGCATGGGATTCAACTCAATTTCTGACTGGGAAACAAACACTAGCTCGCCTTACAAGAAACACACTCTGCTTTTGAGAAAAGAGCACTCTTCTACTCTACTGTATTTCCTATGTGGTCCGAACAGTGAGCTTGCTCAGAACAAAAGAACTGTGCTTCCTACACACAGGGGCCATATCTAGTTCAACTCTGCTTAGGAAACTGACAAGAACAGTGGCTCTGCTTCAGTCCAAAACACTGTACTTGCTGGGAACAGACGCGAGTGCTATTTGCAGTGTATATTTCAATGGGAGCACAAGAGTGACTTTCCTTACCAGAAAACAACTCTTGCTCATAGGACCAAAAACTGCATGTGATTCAACTCCATTTAGTACTGGGAAACAAACGCTAGCTCGCCTTAGAAGAAACACACTCTGCTTTTGAGAAAAGAGCACTCTTCTACTCTTCTGTGTTTCCTAGGGGGTCCGAACAGTGAGCTTGCTCAGAACAAAAGAACAGTGCTTCCTACACACAGGGGTCATATCTAGTTCAACTCTGCTTAGCAAACTCACAAGAACAGTAGCTCCGCTTCAGTCCAATACTCTGTACTTGCTGGGAACAGACGCGAGGGCTATTTGCACTGTGTATGGCAATGGGAGCGCAAGAGTGACTTTCCTTACCAGAAAACATCTCTTGCTCATAGGACCAAAAACTGCATGTGATTCAACTCCATTTAGGACTGGGAAACAAATGATAGCTCGCCTTACAAGAAACACACTCTGCTTTTGAGAAAAGAGCACTCTTCTACTCTACTGTGTTTCCTATAGGGCCAGAACAGTGAGCTTGCTCAGAACAAAAGAAATGTGCTTCATACAAATACGGCCATATCTAGTTCAATTATGCTTAGGAAACTGAAAAGAACAGTAGATCCTCTTCAGTCCAATACAGTGTACATGCTGGGAACAGACGCCAGTGTTATTTGCCCTGTGAATGACAATGGGAGTACAATAGTGACTCTTCTTACCAAAAAACAACACTTGCTCGTAGTACAAGAAAGTGCATGTGATTCAACTCCATTTAGGACTGGGAAACAAATGCTAGCTCGCTTTACAAGAAACACACTCTGCTTTTGAGAAAAGAGCACTCTTCTACTCTACTGTGTTTCCTATGGGGTCTGAACGGTGACCTTGCTCAGAACATTAGAACTGTGCTTCCTACACACAGGGGCCCTATCTAGTTCAACTCTGCTTAGGAAACTGACAAGAAGAGTAGCTCCTCTTCAGTCCAATACACTGTACTTGCTGGGAACAGACGCCAGTGCTACTTGCACTGTGTATGGCAATGCGAGCACAATAATGACTTTCCTTAACAGAAAACAACTCTTGCTCGTAGGACCAAAAACTGCATGTGATTCAACTCCATTTAGGACTGGGAAACAAACGCTAGCTCACCTTACAAGAAACACACTCTGCTTTTGAGAAAAGAGCACTCTTCTACTCTACTGTGTATCCTATGGGGTCCGAACAGTGAGCTTGCTCAGAACAACAGAACTGTGTTTCCTCCACACACGGGCCATATCTAGTTCAACTCTGCTTAGGAAATTGACAAGAACAGTAGCTCCACTTCAGTCCAATACACTGTACATGCAGGGAACAGACACCAGTGCTATTTGTCCTCTGTATGACAATGGGAGCGCAATAGTGACTCTTCTTATCAGAAAACACCTCTTGCTCGTAGGACCAGAAACTGCATGGGATTCAACTCAATTTCTGACTGGGAAACAAACACTAGCTCGCCTTACAATAAACACACTCTGCTTTTGAGAAAAGAGCACTCTTCTACTCTACTGAATTTCCTATGTGGTCCGAACAGTGAGCTTGCTCAGAACAAAAGAACAGTGCTTCCTACACACAGGGTCCATATCTAGTTCAACTCTGCTTAGCAAACTGACAAGAACAGTAGCTCTGCTTCAGTCCAATACGCTGTACTTGCTGGGAACAGACGCGAGGGCTATTTGCACTGTGTATGGCAATGGGAGCGCAAGAGTGACTTTCCTTACCAGAAAACATCTCTTGCTCATAGGATCAAAAACTGCATGTGATTCAACTCCATTTAGGACTGGGAAACAAATGATAGCTCGCCTTAAAAGAAACACACTCTGCTTTTGAGAAAAGAGCACTCTTGTACTCTACTGTGTTTCCTATAGGGCCAGAACAGTGAGCTTTCTCAGAACAAAAGAAATGTGCTTCATACAAATACGGACATATCTAGTTCAATTATGCTTAGGAAACTGAAAAGAACAGTAGCTCCGCTTCAGTCCAATACACTGTACTTGCTGGGAACAGACACCAGTGGTATTTGCACTGTGTATGGCAATGCGAGCGCAATAATGACTTTTCTTACCAGAAAACAACTCTTGGTCATAGGACCAAAAACTGCATGTGATTCAACTCCATTTAGGACTGGGTAACAAACGCTAGTTCGCCTTACAAGAAACACACTCTGCTTTTGAGAAAAGAGCACTCTTCTACTCTACTGTATTTCCTATGAGGTCCGAACAGTGAGCTTGCTCAGAACAAAAGAACTGTGCTTCCTACACACAGGGGCCATATCTAGTTCAACTCTGCTTAGGAAACTGACAAGAACAGTAGCTCCTATTCAGTCCAATACACTGTACTTGCTGGGAACAGACGCGAGTGCTATTTGCACTGTGTATGGCAATAGGAGCACAATAGTGACTCTTCTTATCGGAAAACACCACTTGCTGGTAGGACCAGAAACTGCATGGGATTCAACTCCATTTCTGACTGGGAAACAAACACTAGCTCGCCTTATAAGAAACACACTCTGCTTTTGAGAAAAGAGCACTCTTCTACTCTAATGTGTTTTCTATGGGGTTGGAACAGTGAGCTTGCTCAGAACAAAAGAACTGTGCTTCCTACACACAGGGGCCATATCTACTTCAACTCTGCTTAGGAAACTGACAAGAACAGTAGCTCCTATTCAGTCCAATACACTGTACTTGCTGGGAACAGATGCCAGTGCTATTTGCCCTGTTTATGACAATGGGAGCACAATAGTGACTCTTCTTACCAGAAAACAACTCTTGCTCGTAGGACCAGAAACTGCATGTATTTAAAATCCATTTAGGAATGGGAAACAAACGGGAGCTCGCCTTACAATAAACACACTCTACTTTTGAGAAAAGAGCACTCTTCTACTCTACTGTGTTTCCTATAGGGCCAGAACAGTGAGTTTGCTCAGAACAAAAGAACTGTGCTTCCTACAAATACGGACATATCTAGTTCAATTATGCTTAGGAAACTGACAAGAACAGTAGATCCTCTTCAGTCCAATACACTGTACTTCCTGGGAACAGACGCGAGTGCTATTTGCACTGTGTCTGACAATGGGAGCGCAATAGTGACTTTCCTTACCAGAAAACAACTCTTGCTCGTAGGACCAAAAACAGGATGTGATTCAACTCCATTTAGTACTGGGAAACAAACGCTAGCTTGCCTTACAAGAAACACACTCTGCTTTTGAGAAAAGAGCACTCTTCTACTCTACTGTGTTTCCTATGGGGTCCGAACAGTGAGCTTGCTCAGAACCAAAGAACTGTGCTTCCTACACACATGGGCCATATCTAGTTCAACTCTGCTTAGGAAACTGACAAGAACAGTATCTCCTCTTCAGTCCAATACACTGTACTTCCTGGGAACAGACGCGAGTGCTATTTGCACTGTGTATGGCATTGGGAGCGCAATAGTGACTTTCCTTACCAGAAAACAACTCTTGCTCGTAGGACCAAAAACTGCATGTGATTCAACTCCATTTAGGAATGGGAAACAAACGCTAGCTTGCCTTACAAGAAACACACTCTGCTTTTGAGAAAAGAGCACTCTTCTACTCTACTGTGTTTCCTAGGGGGTCCGAACAGTGAGCTTGCTCAGAACAAAAGAACAGTGCTTCCTACACACAGGGGCCATATCTAGTTCAACTCTGCCGGGCAAACTGACAAGAACAGTAGCTCCGCTTCAGTCCAATACACTGTACTTGCTGGGAACAGACGCGAGTGCTATTTGCACTGTGTATGGCAATGGGAGCACAATAGTGACTTTCCTTACCAGAAAACAACTCTTGCTCATACGACCAAAAACTGCATGTGATTCAACTCCATTTAGGACTGGGAAACAAATGCTAGCTCGCCTTACAATAAACACACTCTGCTTTTGAGAAAAGAGCACTCTTCTACTCTACTGTGTTTCCTATGGGGTCCGAACTGTGAGCTTGCTCAGAACAAAAGAACTGTGCTTCCTACACACACGGGCCATATCTAGTTCAACTCTGCTTAGGAAACTGACAAGAACGGTAGCTCCTCTTCAGTCCAATACACTGTCCTAGCTGGGAACAGACGCGAGTGCTATTTGTACTGTGTGGCAATAGGAGCGCAATAGTGACTCTTCTTATCAGAAAACAGCTCTTGCTGGTAGGACCAGAAACTGCATGGGATTTAACTCCATTTAGGACTGGGAAACAAATGATAGCTCGACTTACAAGAACCACACTCTGGATTGAGAAAGGAGCACTCTTCTACTCTAATGTGTTTCCTATAGGGCCAGAACAGTGAGCATTCTCAGAACAAAAGAACTGTGCTTCCTACACACATAGTCCATATCTAGTTAAACTCTGCTTAGGAAACTGACAGTAACAGTAGATCCTCTTCAGTCCAATAAACTGTACATGCTGGGAACAGATGCCAGTGTGATTTGCCCTGTGTATGACAATGGGAGCACAATAGTGACTCTACTTACCAGAAAACAACTCTTGCTCGTAGGACCAAAAACTGCATGTGATTCAATTCCATTTAGGAATGGGAAACAAATGCTAGCTCACCTTACAAGAAACACACTCTGCTTTTGAGAAAAGAGCACTCTTCTACTCTACAGTTTTTCCTAGAGGGCCAGAACAGTGAGTTTGCTCAGAACAAAAGAACTGTGATTCCTACAAATACGGCCATATCTAGTTCAATTCTGCTTAGGAAACTGACAAGAACAGTAGATCCTCTTCAGTCCAATACACTGTACATGCTGGGAACAGACGCCAGTGCTATTTGCCCTGTGTATGACAATGGGAGCACAATAGTGACTCTTCTTACCAGAAAACAACTCTTGCTTGTAGGACAAGTAACTGCATGTGATTCAACTCCATTTATGACTGGGAAACAAATGCTAGCACGCCTTTCAAGAAACACACTCTGCTTTTGAGAAAAGAGCACTCATCTACTCCACTGTATTTCCTATGTGGTCCGAACAGTGAGCTTGCTCAGAACAAAAGAACTGTGCTTCCTACACACAGGGGCCATATCTAGTTCAACTATGCTTAGGAAACTGACAAGAACAGTAGCTCTGCTTCAGTCCAATACACTGTACTTGCTGGGAACAGACGCGAGTGCTATTTGCACTGTGTATGGCAATGGGAGCGCAAGAGTGACTTTTCTTACCAGAAAACAACTCTTGCTCATAGGACCAAAAACTGCATGTGATTCAACTCCATTTAGGACTGGGAAACAAACGTTAGCTCGCCTTACAAGAAACACACTCTGCTTTTGAGAAAAGAGCACTCTTCTACTCTGCTGTGTTTCCTATAGGGTCAGAGCAGTGAGCTTGCTCAGAACAAAAGAACTGTGCTTCATACAAATACGGCCATATCTAGTTCAATTATGCTTAGGAAACTTAAAAGAACAGTAGATTCTCTTCAGTCCAATACAGTGTACATGCTGGGAACAGACGCCAGTGTTGTTTGCCCTGTGAATGACAATGGGAGCACAATAGTGACTCTTCTTACCAGAAAACAATTCTTGCTCTTAGGACAAGAAACTGCATGTGATTCAACTCCATTTAGGACTGGGAAATAAATGCTAGCTCGCTTTACAAGAAACACACTCTGCTTTTGAGAAAAGAGCACTCTTCTACTCTACTGTGTTTCCTATGGGGTCTGAACAGTGAGCTTGCTCAGAACAAAAGAACTGTGCTTCATACAAATACGGACATATCTAGTTCAATTATGCTTAGGAAACTGAAAAGAACAGTAGATTCTCTTCAGTCCAATACACTGTACATGCTGGGAACAGACGCCAGTGTTGTTTGCCCTGTGAATGACAATGGGAGCACAATAGTGACTCTTCTTACCAGAAAACAACTCTTGCACTTAGGACAAGAAACTGCATGTGATTCAACTCCATTTAGAACTGGGAAACAAATGCTAGCTCGCTTTACATGAAACACACTCTGCTTTTGAGAAAAGAGCTCTCTTCTACTCTACTGTGTTTCCTATGGGGTCCGAACAGTGAGCTTGCTCAGAACAACAGAACTGTGCTTCCTCCACACACTGGCCATATCTAGTTCAACTCTGCTTAGGAAACTGACAAGAACAGTAGCTCCACTTCAGTCCAATACACTGTACATGCAGGGAACAGACACCAGTGCTATTTGTCCTCTGTATGACAATGGGAGCGCAATAGTGACTCTTCTTATGAAAAAACACCTCTTGCTCGTAGGACCAGAAACTGCATGGGATTCAACTCTATTTAGGACTGGGAAACAAACGATAGCTCGACTTACAAGAAACAAACTCTGGATTGAGAAAGGAGCACTCTTCTACTCTAATGTGTTTCCTATAGGGCCAGAACAGTGAGCATTCTCAGAACAAAAGAAATGTGATTCCTACACATACGGTCCATATCTAGTTAAACTCTGCTTAGGAAACTGACAAGAACAGTATATCCTCTTCAGTCCAATACACTGTACATGCTGGGAACAGATGCCAGTGTGATTTGCCCTGTGTATGACAATGGGAGTGCAATAGTGACTCTTCTTACCAGAAAACAACTCTTGCTCATAGGACCAAAAACTGCATGTGATTCAACTCCATTTAGGAATGGGAAACAAATGCTAGCTCGCCTTTCAAGAAACACACTCTGCTTTTGAGAAAAGAGCACTCATCTACTCTACTGTATTTCCTATGTGGTCCGAACAGTGAGCTTGCTCAGAACAAAAGAACTGTGCTTCCTACACACAGGGGCCATATCTAGTTCAACTATGCTTAGGAAACTGACAAGAACAGTAGCTCTGCTTCAGTCCAATACACTGTACTTGCTGGGAACAGACGCGAGTGCTATTTGCACTGTGTATGGCAATGGGAGCGCAAGAGTGACTTTTCTTACCAGAAAACAACTCTTGCTCATAGGACCAAAAACTGCATGTGATTCAACTCCATTTAGGACTGGGAAACAAACGCTAGCTCGCCTTACAAGAAACACACTCTGCTTTTGAGAAAAGAGCACTCTTCTACTCTGCTGTGTTTCCTATAGGGTCAGAACAGTGAGCTTGCTCAGAACAAAAGAACTGTGCTTCATACAAATACGGCCATATCTAGTTCAATTATGCTTAGGAAACTTATAAGAACAGTAGATTCTCTTCAGTCCAATACAGTGTACATGCTGGGACAGACGCCAGTGTTGTTTGCCCTGTGAATGACAATGGGAGCACAATAGTGACTCTTCTTACCAGAAAACAATTCTTGCTCTTAGGACAAGAAACTGCATGTGATTCAACTCCATTTAGGACTGGGAAATAAATGCTAGCTCGCTTTACAAGAAACACACTCTGCTTTTGAGAAAAGAACACTCTTCTACTCTACTGTGTTTCCTATGGGGTCTGAACAGTGAGCTTGCTCAGAACAAAAGAACTGTGCTTCATACAAATACGGCCATATCTAGTTCAATTATGCTTAGGAAACTGAAAAGAACAGTAGATTCTCTTCAGTCCAATACACTGTACATGCTGGGAACAGACGCCAGTGTTGTTTGCCCTGTGAATGACAATGGGAGCACAATAGTGACTCTTCTTACCAGAAAACAACTCTTGCACTTAGGACAAGAAACTGCATGTGATTCAACTCCATTTAGAACTGGGAAACAAATGCTAGCTCGCTTTACATGAAACACACTCTGCTTTTGAGAAAAGAGCACTCTTCTACTCTACTGTGTTTCCTATGTGGTCTGAACAGTGAGCTTGCTCAGAACAAAAGAACTGTGCTTCCTACACACAGGGGCAATATCTAGTTCAACTCTGCTTAGGAAACTGACAAGAACAGTAGCTCCGCTTCAGTCCAATACACTGTACTTGCTGGGAACAGACGGGAGTGCTATTTGCACTGTGTATGGAAATGGGAGCGCTATAATGACTTTCCTTACCAGAAAACAACTCTTGGTCATAGGACCAAAAACTGCATGTGATTCAACTCCATTTAGGACTGGGAAACAAACGCTAGCTCGCCTTACAAGAAACACACTCTGCTTTTGAGAAAAGAGCACTCTTCTACTCTACTGTTTTTCCTATAGGGCCAGAACAGTGAGTTTGCTCAGAACAAAAGAACTGTGATTCCTACAAATACGGCCATATCTAGTTCAATTCTGCTTAGGAAACTGACAAGAACAGTAGATCCTCTTCAGTCCAATACACTGTACATGCTGGGAACAGACGCCAGTGCTATTTGCCCTGTGTATGACAATGGGAGCACAATAGTGACTCTTCTTACCAGAAAACAACTCTTGCTCATAGGACAAGAAACTGCATGTGATTCAACTCCATTTAGGACTGGGAAACAAATGCTAGCTCGCCTTACAAGAAACACACTCTGCTTTTGAGAAAAGAGCACTCTTCTACTCTGCTGTGTATCCTATGGGGTCCGAACAGTGAGCTTGCTCAGAGCAACAGAACTGTGCTTCCTCCACACACGGGCCATATCTAGTTCAACTCTGCTTAGGAAACTGACAAGAACAGTAGCTCTGCTTCAGTCAAATACACTGTACGTGCAGGGAACAGACGCCAGTGCTATTTGTCCTCTTTATGACAATGGGAGAGCAATAGTGACTCTTCTTATCAGAAAACACCTCTGGCTCATAGGACCAGAAACTGCATGGGATTCAACTCCATTTCTGACTGGGAAACAAACACTAGCTCGCCTTACAAGAAACACACTCTGCTTTTGAGAAAAGAGCACTCTTCTACTCTACTGTATTTCCTATGTGGTCCGAACAGTGAGCTTGCTCAGAACAAAAGAACTGTGCTTCCTACACACAGGGGCCATATCTAGTTCAACTCGGCTTAGGAAACTGACAAGAAGAGTAGCTCTGCTTCAGTCCAATACACTGTACTTGCTGGGAACAGACGCGAGTGCTATTTGCACTGTGTATGGCAATGGGAGCGCAAGAATGACTTTCCTTACCAGAAAACAACTCTTGCTCATAGGAACAAAAACTGCATGTGATTCAACTCCATTTAGGACTGGGAAACAAACGCTAGTTCGCCTTACAAGAAACACACTCTGCTTTTGAGAAAAGAGCACTCTTCTACTCTACTGTGTTTCCCATAGGGCCAGAACAGTGAGCTTGCTCAGAACAAAAGAACTGTGCTTCATACAAATACGGCCATATCTAGTACAATTATGCTTAGGAAACTGAAAAGAACAGTAGATCCTCTTCAGTCCAATACAGTGTACATGCTGGGAACAGACTCCAGGGTTATTTGCCCTGTGAATGACAATGGGAGCACAATAGTGACTCTTCTTACCAGAAAACAACTCTTGCTCGTAGGACGAGAAACTGCAAGTGATTCAACTCCATTTAGGACTGGGAAACAAATGCTAGCTCGCTTTACAAGAAACACACTCTGATTTTGAGAAAAGAGCACTCTTCCACTCAACTGTGTTTCCTATGTGGTCTGAACAGTGAGCTTGCTCAGAACAAAAGAACTGTGCTTACTACACACAGGGGCAATATCTAGTTCAACTCTGCTTAGGAAACTGACATGAACAGTAGCTCCGCTTCAGTCCAATACACTGTACTTGCTGGGAACAGACGCCAGTGCTATTTGCACTGTGTATGGCAATGCGAGCGCAATAATGACTTTCCTTACCAGAAAACAACTCTTGCTCAAAGGACCAAAAACTGCATGTGATTCAACTCCATTTAGGACTGGGAAACAAACGCTAGCTCGCCTTACAAGAAACACACTCTGCTTTTGAGAAAAGAGCACACTTCTACTCTACTGTTTTTCCTATAGGGCCAGAACAGTGAGTTTGCTCAGAACAAAAGAACTGTGATTCCTACAAATACGGCCATATCTAGTCCAATTCTGCTTAGGAAACTGACAAGAACAGTAGATTCTTTTCAGTGCAATAAACTGTACATGCAGGGAACAGACGCCAGTGCTATTTGTCCTCTGTATGACAATGGGAGCGCAATGGTGACTCTTCTTATTAGAAAACACCTCTTGCTCGTAGACCAGAATCTGCATGGGATTCAACTCTATTTCTGACTGGGAAACAAACACTAGCTCGCCTTACAAGAAACACACTCTGTTTTTGAGAAAAGAGCACTCTTCTACTCTACTGTATTTCCTATGTGGTCCAAACAGTGAGCTTGCTCAGAACAAAAGAACTGTGCTTCCTACACACAGGGGCCATATCTAGTTCAACTCTGCTTAGGAAACTGACAAGAACAGTAGCTCCGCTTCAGTCCAATACACTGTACTTGTTGGGAACAGACGCGAGTGCTATTTGCTCTGTGTATGGCAATGGGAGCGCAATAGTGACTTTCCTTACCAGAAAACAACTCTTGCTCGTAGGACCAAAAACTGCATGTGATTCAACTCCATTTAAAACTGGGAAACAAACGGTAGCTTGCCTTACAAGAAACACACTCTGCTTTTGAGAAAAGAGCAGTCTTCTACTCTACTGTGGTTCCTATGGGGTCCGTTCATTGAGCTTGCACAGAACAAAAGAACTGTGCTTCCTACACACACGGGCCATATCTAGTTCAACTCTGCTTAGGAAACTGACAAGAACAGTAGCTCCGCTTCAGTCCAATACACTGTACTTGCTGGGAACAGACGCGAGTGCTATTTGCACTGTGTACGGCAATGGGAGCGCAATAGTGACTTTCCTTACCAGAAAACAACTCTTGCTGGTAGGACCAGAAACTGCAAGTGATTCAACTCCATTTAGGACTGGGAAACAAACGCTAGCTCGCCTTACAAGAAACACACTCTGCTTTTGAGAAAAGAGCACTCTTCTACTCTACTGTGTTTCCTATAGGGCCAGAACAGTGAGTTTGCTCAGAACAAAAGCACTGTGATTCCTACAAATACGGCCATATCTAGTTCAATTCTTCTTAGGAAACTTACAAGAACAGTAGATCCTCTTCAGTCCAATACACTGTACATGCTGGGAACAGATGCCAGTGCTATTTGCCCTGTGTATGACAATGGGAGCGCAATAGTGACTCTTCTTATCAGAAAACAACTCTTGCTCGTAGGACGTAAAATAGGATGTGATTCAACTCCACTTAGGACTGGGAAACAAACGCTAGCTTGCCTTACATGAAACACACTCTGCTTTTGAGAAAAGAGCACTCTTCTACTCTACTGTGTTTCCTATGGCGTCCGAACAGTGAGCTTGCTCAGAACAAAAGAACTGTGCTTCCTACACACACGAACAATATCTAGTTCAACTCTGCTTAGGAAACTGACAAGAACGGTAGCTCCTCTTCAGTCCAATACACTGTACTAGCTGGGAACAGACGCGAGTGCTATTTGCTCTGTGTATGGCAATAGGAGCGCAATAGTGACTTTTCTTATCATAAAACACCTCTTGCTCGTAGGACCAGAAACTGCATGGGATTCAACTCCATTTCTGACTGGGAAACAAACACTAGCTCGCCTTATAAGAAACACACTCTGCTTTTGAGAAATGTCACTCTTCTAAACTAATGTGTTTTCTATGGGGTTTGAACAGTGAGCTTGCTCAGAACAAAAGAACTGTGCTTCCTACACACAGGGGCCATATCTACTTCAACTCTGCTTAGGAAACTGACAAGAACAGTAGCTCCATTTCTGTCCAATACACTGTACTTGCTGGGAACAGACACCAGTGCTATTTGCCCTGTGTATGACAATGGGAGCTCGATAGTGACTCTTCTTACCAGAAAACAACTCTTGCTCATAGGACAAGAAACTGCATGTGATTCAACTCCGTTTAGGACTGGGAAACAAATGCTAGCTCGCCTTACAAGAAACACACTCTGTTTTTGAGAAAAGAGCACTCTTCTACTCTACTGTGTTTCCTATGGGGTCCGAACAGTGAGGTTGCTCAGAACAAAAGAACTGTGCTTCCTACACACACGGGCCATATCTAGTTCAACTCTGCTTAGGTAACTGACAGGAACGGTTGCTCCTTTGCAGTCCAATACACTGTAATAGCTGGGAAGAGACCCGAGTGCTTTTTGCACTGTGTATGGCAATAGGAGCACAATAGTGACTCTTCTTATTGGAAAACACCTCTTGCTGGTAGGACCAGAAACTTCATGGGATTCAACTCCATTTCTGACTGGGAAACAAACGCTAGTTCGCCTTATAAGAAACACACTCTGCTTTTGAGAAAAGAGCACTCTTCTACACTAATGTGTTTTCTATGGGGTCCGAACAGTGAGCTTGCTCAGAACAAAAGAACTGTGCTTCCTACACACAGGGGCCATATCTAGTTCAACTCTGCTTAGTAAACTGATAAGAACAGTAGCTCCGCTTCAGTCCAATACACTGTACTTGCTGGGAACAGATGCCAGTGCTATTTGCCCTGTTTATGACAATGGGAGTGCAATAGTGACTCTTTTTAACGGAAAACACCTCTTGCTCATAGGACCAGAAACTGCATGGGATTCAACTCCATTTTGACTGGGAAACAAACACTAATTCGCCTTATAAGAAACACACTCTGCTTTTGAGAAAGAGCAGTCTTCTTCTCTTCTGTGTTTCCTATGTGGTCCCAACAGTGAGCTTGCTCAGAACAAAAGAACTGTGCTTCCTACACACAGGGGCCATATCTAGTTCAACTCTGCTTAGGAAACTGACAAGAACAGTAGCTCCGCTTCAGTCCAATACACTGTACTTGCTGGGAACTGATGCGAGTGCTATTTGCACTGTGTATGGAAATGGAAGCGCAATAGTGACTTTCCTTACCAGAAAACAAATCTTGCTCATAGGACCAAAAACTGCATGTGATACAACTCCATTTAGGACTGGGAAACAAACGCTGCTTGCCATTCAAGAAACACACTCTGCTTTTGAGAAAAGAGCACTCTTCTACTCTACTGTGGTTCCTATAGGGCCAGAACAGTGAGTTTGCTCAGAACAAAAGAACTGTGCTTCCTACACACACTGGCCATATCTAGTTCAACTCTGCTTAGGAAACTGACAAGAACAGTAGCTCCTCTTTAGTCCAATACACTGCACTTACTGGGAACAGACGCGAGTGCTATTTGCACTGTGTATGGAAATGGGAGTGCAATAGTGACTTTCCTTACCAGAAAACAACTCTTGCTCGTAGGACCAAAAATTGGATGTGATTCAACTCCATTTAGGAATGGGAAACAAACGCTAGCTCGCCTTACAAGAAACACACTCTGCTTTTGAGAAAAGAGTAGTCTTCTATTCTACTGTGGTTCATATGGGGTCCGAACATTGAGCTTGCTCAGAATAAAAGAACTGTGCTTCCTACACACACTGGCCATATCTAGTTCAACTCTGCTTAGGAAACTGACAAGAACAGTAGCTCCTGTTCAGTCCAATACACTGTACATGCTGGGAACAGACGCCAGTGCTATTTGCTCTGTATGTGTCAATGGGAGCTCAATAGTGACTCTTCTTACCAGAAAACAACTCTTGCTCGTAGGACAAGAAACTGCATGTGATTCAACTCCATTTTTGACTGTGAAAAAAACGCTAGCTCACCTTACAAGAAACACACTCTGCTTTTGAGAAAAGAGCTCTCTTCTACTCTACTGTGTTTCCTATGGGGTCCGAACAGTGAGCTTGCTCAGAATAAAAGAACTGTGCTTCCTACACATATGGGCCATATCTAGTTCAACTCTGCTTAGGAAACTGACAAGAACAGTAGCTCCTCTTCAGTCCAATACACTGTACTTGCTGGGAACAGACGCGAGTGCTATTTGTACTGTGTATGGCAAAGGGAGCGCAATAGTGACTCTTCTTACCAGAAAACAACTCTTGCTCGTAGGACAAGAACCTGCATGGGATTCAACTCCATTTAGGACTAGGAAACAAACGCTAGCTTGCCTTACAAGAAACACACTCTGCTTTTGAGAAAAGATCACTCTTCTACTCTAATGTGTTTCCTATGGGGTCCGAACAGTGAGCTTTCTCTGAAAAAGAACTGTGCTTCCTACACACACGGGCCATACCTAATTCAACTCTGCTTAGGAAACTGACGAGAACAGTAGCTCCTCTTCATTCCAATACACTGTACTTGCTGGGAACAGACGCGAGTGCTATTTAAACTGTGTACAGAAATGGGAGCACAGTAGTGACTCTTCTTACCAGAAAACATCTCTTGCTCTTAGGACCAGAAACTGCATATGAGTCAACTCCACTTAGGACTGGGAAAAAAACGCTAGCTTACCTTACAAGAAACACACTCTGCTTTTGAAAAAAGAGCTCTCTTCTACTCTACTGTGTTTCCTATGGGATCCGAACAGTTAGCTTGCTCAGAACAAAAGAACTGTGATTCCTACACACACGGACCATATCTAGTTCTACTCTGCTTAGGAAACTGACAAGAACAGTAGCTCTTCTTCAGTCCAATACACTGTACTTGCTGGGAACAGACGCCAGTGCTATTTGCCCTGTGTATGAAAATGGGAGTGGAATAGTGACTCTTCTTACCAGAAAACAACTCTTGCTCGTAGGACTAGAAACTGCATGTGATTCAACTCCATTTAGGACTGGGAACCAAACACTAGCTCTCCTTACAAGAAACACACTCTGCTTTTGAGAAAAGAGCACTCTTTTACTCTACTGTGTTTCCTGTAGGGCCAAAACAGAGAGCTTGCTCAGAACAAAAGAAATGTGCTTCCTACATACACGGGTCATATCTAGTTCAACTCTGCTTAGGAACCTGACAGAACAGTAGATCCTCTTCAGTCCAATACACTGTACATGCTGGGAACAGACGCCAGTGCTATTTGCCCTGTGTATGACAATGGGAGCGCAATAGTGACTCTTCTTACCAGAAAACAACTCTTGGTCGTAGGACCAGAATCTGCATGGGATTCAACTCCATTTAGGACTTGTAAACAAACGCTAGCTCGCCTTACAAGAAACACACTCTGCTTTTGAGAAAAGAGCACTCTTCTACTCTACTGTGTTTCCTATAGTGCCAGAACAGTGAGCTTGCTCAGAACAAAAGAACTGTGCTTCCTATACACACGGGCCATATCTAGTTCAACTCTGCTTAGGAAACTGACAAGAACAGTAGCTCCTCTTCAGTCCAATACACTGTATTTGCTGGCAACAGACGCGAGTGCTATTTACACTGTGTACAGCAATGGGAGCACAATGGTGACTCTTCTTACCAGAAAACAACTCTTGCTCGTAGGACCAGAAACTGCATGGGATTCAACTCCATTTAGGACTGGGAAACAAACGCTAGCTCACCTTACAAGAAAGACACTCTGCTTTTGAGAAAAGAGCACTCTTCTACTCTACTGTGTTTCCTATGGGGTCCGAACAGAGAGCTTGCTCAGAACAAAAGAACTGTGCTTCCTACATCTGGGCCATATCTAGTTCAACTCTGCTTAGGAAACTGACAAGAGAAGTAGCTCCTCTTCAGTCCAATACACTGTACTTGCTGGGAACAGATGCGAGTGCTATTTGCACTGTGTATGGCAATAGGAGCGCAATAGTGTCTTTCCTTACTTGAAAGCAACTCTTGCGTGTAAGACCAAAAACTGCATGTGAATCAAGTCCATTTAGGACTGGAAAACAAACGCTAGCTCGCCTTACAAGAAACAAAATCTGCTTTTGAGGAAAGAGCACTATTCTACTCTACTGTGTTTCCTATGGTGTCTGAACAGTGAGCTTGCTCAGAACAAAAGAACTGTGCTTCCTACACACACGGGCCATATCTAGTTCAACTCTGCTTAGGAAACTGAGAAGAACAGTATCCTTTCTTCAGTCCAATACACTCTACTTGCTGGGAACAGACGCGAGTGCTATTTGCACTGTGTATGGCAAAGGGAGCACAATAGTGACTCTTCTTATCAGAAAACAACTCTTGCTCTTAGGACCAGAAACTGCATGTGATTCAACTCCACTTAGGACTGGGAAACAAACGCTAGCTTGCCTTACAAGAAACACGCTCTGCTTTGAGAAAAGGGCACACTTCTACTCTACTGTGTTTCCTATGGGGACCTAACAGTTAGCTTGCTCAGAACAAAAGAACCGTGCTTCCTACACACACCGGCCATATCTAGTTCAACTCTGCTTAAGAAACTGACAAGAACAGTAGATCCTCTTCAGTCCAATACACTGTACTTGCTGGGAACAGACGTCAATGCTATTTGCACAGTGAATGACAATGGGAGCGCAATAGTGACTCTTCTTACCAGAAAACAACTCTTGCTAGTAGGACCAGAAACTGCATGTGATTAACTCCATTTAGGACTAGGAAACAAACGCTAGCTCACCTTACAAGAAACACACTCTGCTTTTGAGAAAAGAGCACTCTTCCACTCTACTGTGTTTTCTATAGGACCAGAACAGTGAGCTTGCTCAGAACAAAAGAACTGTGCTTCCTACACACGGACCATATCTAGTTCAACTCTTCTTAGGAAAGTGACAAGAACAGTAGCTCCTCTTCAGTCCAATACACTGTACTTGCTGGGAACAGACGCGAGTGCTATTTGCACTGTGTATGGCAAAGGGAGCACAATAGTGACTCTTCTTACCAGAAAACAACTCTTGCTCGTAGGACGAAAAACTGCATTTGATTCAACTCCATTTAGGACTGGGAAACAAACCCAAACTCGCCTTACAAGAAACACACTCTTCTTTTGAGAAAAGAGCACTCTTCTACTCTACTGTGTTTCCTATGGGGTCCGAACAGTGAGCTTGCTGAGAACAAAAGAACTGTGCTTCCTACACACACGGGCCATATCTAGTTCAACTCTGCTTAGGAAACTCAGAAGAACAGTAGCTCCTCTTCAGTCCAATACACTGTACTTGCTGGGACAGAAGCGAGGGCTATTTGCACTGTGTATGGCAAAGGGAGCGGAATAGTGACTCTTCTTACCAGAAAACAACTCTTGCTCTTAGGACCAGAAACTCCATGTGATTCAGCTCCATTTAGGACTGGGAAACAAACGCTAGCTCGCCTTACAAGAAACACACTCTGCTTTTTAGAAAAGAGCACTCTTCTACTCTACTGTGTTTCCTATAGGGCCAGAACAGTGAGCTTCTCAGAATAAAAGAACTGTGCTTCCTACACACACGGGCGATATCTAGTTCAACTCTGCTTTGGAAACTGACGAGAACAGTAGCTCCTCTTCATTCCAATACACTGTACTTGCTGGGAACAGACACCAGTGAGATTTGCACTGTGTATGGCAATGGGAGCGCAATAGTGACTCTTCTTACCAGAAAACAACTCTTGCTCGTAGGACCAGAAACTCCATGTGATTCAACTCCATTTAGGACTGGGAAACAAACGCTAGCTCGCCTTACAAGAAACACATTCTTCTTTTGAGAAAAGAGGACTCTTCTACTCTACTGTGTTTCCTGTAGTGCCAGAACAGTGAGCTTGCTCAGAACAAAAGAACTGTGCTTCCTACACACGGGCCATATCTAGTTCAACTCTGCTTAGGAAACTGACAAGAACAGTAGCTCCTCTTCCGTCCAATACACTGTACTTGCTCGGAACAGATGCCAGGGCTATTTGCACTGTGTATGGCAAAGGGAGCACAATAGTGACTCTTCTAACCAGAACACAACTCTTGCTCGTAGGACCAGAAACTGCATGTGTATTTGAACTCCATTTAGGACTGGGAAAAAAACGCTAGCTCGCCTTACAAGAAACACACTATGCTTTTCAGAAAAGAGCACTCTTCTACTCTACTGTGTTTCCTATGTGGTTTGAAGAGTGAGCTTGCTCAGAACAAAAGAACTGTGCTTCCGACACACACGGGCCATATCTAGTTCAACTCTGCTTAGGAAACTGACAAGAACAGTAGCTCCTCTTCAGTCCAATACACTGTACTTCCTGGAAACAGAAACGAGTGCTATTTGTACTGTGTATGTCAATGGGAGCACAATAGTTACTCTTCTTACCAGAAAACAACTCTTGCTCGTAGGAATAAAAACTGCATGTAATTCAACTCCATTTAGGACTGGGAAACAAACGCTAGCTCGACTTACAAGAAACACACTCTGCTTTTGAGAAAAGAGCACTCTTCTACACTACTGTGTTTCCTATAGGGCCAGAACAGTGAGCTTTCTCAGAACAAAAGAACTGTGCTTCCTACACACATGGACCATATCTAGTTCAATTCTGTTTAGGAAACTGACAAGAACAGTAGCTCCTCTTCAGTCCAATACACTGTACTTGTTGGGAACAGACGCGAGTGCTATTTGCATTGTGTATGGCAAAGGGAGCGCAATAGTGACTCTTCTTACCAGAAAACAACTCTTGCTCGTAAGACCAGAAACTGCATGTGTATTTCAAATCCATTTAGGACTGGGAAACAAATGCTAGCTCGCCTTACAAGAAACACACTCTGCTTTTGAGAAAAGAGCACTCTTCTACTCTACTGTGTTTCCTATGGGGTTCAAACAGTGAGCTTGCTCAGAACAAAAGGACTGTGCTTACTACACACACGGGCCATATGTAGTTCAACTCTGCTTAGGAAACTGACAAGAACAGTAGCTCCTCTTCAGACCAATACACTGTACTTGCGTTAAACAAACGCGAGTGCTATTTGTACTGTGTATGTCAATGGGAGCGCAATAGTGACTCTTCTTACCAGAAAACAACTCTTGCTCGAAGGACCAAAACTGCATTTGTATCAACTCCATTTAGGACTGAGAAACAAACGCTAGCTCGACTTACAAGAAACACACCCTGCTTTTGAGAAAAGAGCACTTTTCTACTCTACTGTGTTTCCTATAGGGCCAGAACAGTGAGATTGCTCAGAACAAAAGAACTGTGCTTCCTACACACACGCGCCATATCTAGTTCAATTCTCCTTAGGAAACTGACAAGAACAGTAGCTCCTCTTCAGACCAATACACTGTACTTGCTGGGAACAGACTCCAGTGCTATTTGCATTGTGTACAGCAATGGGAGCGCAATAGTTACTCTTCTTACCACAAAACAACTCTTGCTCGTAGGACCAGAAACTGAATGTCATTCAACTCCATTTAGGACTGGGAAAAAAACGCTAGCTCGCCTTACAAGAAACATACTCTTCTTTTTGAGGAAAGTGCACTCTTCAACTCTACTGTGTTTTCTATGGGGTCCGAAGAGTGAGCTTGCTGAGAACAAAAGAACTGTGCTTCCTACACACTCGCGCCATATCTAATTCAACTCTGTTTAGGAAAATGACAAGAACAGTAGGGCCTCTTCAGCCCAATACACTCTACTTGCTGGGAAAGATGCGAGTGCTATTTGCACTGTGTATGGCAATGGGAGGAAAATAGTGATTTTCCTTACGAGAAAACAACTCTTGCGTGTAGGACCAAAAACTGCATGTGATTCAACTCCATTTAGAACTTGGAAACAAACGCAAGCTCGCCTTACAAGAAACACACTCTGCTTTTGAGAAAACAGCAATCTTCTACTCTACTGTGTTTCCTATAGCGCCAGAACAGTGAGCTTGCTCAGAACAAAAGAAATGTGCTTCCTACACACGGCCATATCTAGTTCAATTCTGCTTAGGAAACTGAAAAGAACAGTAGATCCTCTTCAGTCCAATACACTGTACTTGCTGGAACAGACGCCAGTGCTATTTGCACAATGTATGACAATGGGAGCGCAATAGTGACCCTTCTTACCACAAAACAATTCTTGCTCGTAGGACCAGAACCTGCATGTGATTCAACTCCATTTAGGACTGGGAAACAAACGCTATCTCGACTTACAAGAAACACACTCTGCTTTTGTGGAAAGAGCACTCTTCTACTCTACTGTTTTTTCTATAGGGCCAGAACAGTGAGCTTGCTCAGAACAGAAGAACTGTGCTTCCTACACACACGGGTCATATCTAGTTCAACTCTGCTTAGGAAACTGACAAGAACAGTAACTCCTCTTCAGTCCAATACACTGCACTTGCTGGGAACAGACGCGAGTGCTATTTGCACTGTGTATGGCAATGTGAGCGCAATAGTGACTTTCCTTACCAGAAAACAACTCTTGCTTGTAGGACCAGAAACTGCATGTGATTCAACTCCATTTAGGACTGGGAAACAAACGCTATCTCGCCTTACAAGAAACACACTCTTTTTTTGAGAAAAGAGCACTCTTCTACTTTAATGTGTTTCCTATAGGGCCAGTACAGCGAGCTTGCTCAGAAGAAAAGAACTGTGCTTCCTACACACACGGGCCATATCTAGTTCAACTCTGCTTAGGAAACTGATGAGAACAGTAGCTCCTCTTCAGTCCAATACACTGTACTTGCTGGGAACATACGCGAGTGCTATTTGCACTGTGTACAGCAATGGGAGCGAAATAGTTACTCTTCTTACCTGAAAACAACTCTTGCTCGTAGGACCAGAAACTGAATGTCATTCAACACCGTTTAGGACTGGGAAACAAACGCTAGCTCGCCTTACAAGAAACATACTCTTCTTTTTGAGTAAAGTTCACTCTTCAACTCTACTGTGTTTTCTATGGGGTCCGAATTGTGAGCTTGCTGAGAACAAAAGAACTGTGCTTCCTACACACTCACGCCATATCCAATTCAACTCCGCTTAGGAAAATGACAAGAACAGTAGCTCCTCTTCAGTCCAATACACTGTACTTGCTGGGAACAGACACAAGGGCTGTTTGCACTGTGTATGGCAAAGGGAGCGCAATAGTGACTCTTCTAACCAGAAAACAACTCTTGCTCGTAGGACCAGAAACTGCATGTGTATTTGAACTCCATTTAGGACTAGGAAACAAATGCAAGCTCGCCTTACAGGAAACACACTCTGCTTTTGAGAAAGGAGCACCTGTCTACTCTACTGTGTTTCTTATGGGGTTCGAACAGTGAGCTTGCTCAGAACAAAAGAACTGTGCTTCCTAAACACATGGGCCATATCTAGTTCAATTCTGCTTAGGATACTGACAAGAACAGTAGCTCCTCTTCAGTCCAATACACTGTACTTGCTGGGAACAGACGCGAGTGCTATTTGCACTGTGTATGTCAAAGGGAGCACAATAGTGACTCTTCTTACCAGAAAACAACTCTAGCTCATAGGACCAGAAACTGCATGTGTATTTGAACTCCATTTAGGACTGGGAAACAAATGCTAGCTTGCCTTACAAGAAACACACTCTGCTTTTGAGAAAAGAGCACTCTTCTACTCTACTGTGTTTCCTATGGGGTTCGAACAGTGAGCTTGCTCAGAACAAAAGAACTGTGCTTTCTAAACACACAGGCCATATCTAGTTCACCTCTTCTTAGGAAACTGACAAGAACAGTAGCTCCTCTTCAGTCCAATACACTGTACTTGATGGGAACAGACACGAGAGCTATTTGTACTGGGTATGGCAATGGGAGCGCAATAGTGATTCTTCTTTACCAGAAAACAACTCTTGCTCGTAAGACCAGAAACTGCATGTGTATTTCAACTCCATTTAGGACTGGGAAACAAATGCTAGCTCGCCTTACAAGAAACACACTCAGCTTTTGAGAAAAGAGCACTCTTCTACTCTACTTTGTTTCCTATGGGGTTCAAACAGTGAGCTTGCTCAGAACAAAAGAACTGTGCTTCCTACACACATGGGCCATATCTAGTTCAATTTTGCTTAGGAAACTGACAAGAACAGTAGCTCCTCTTCAGTCCAATACACTGTACTTGTTGGGAACAGACGCGAGTGCTATTTGCATTGTGTATGGCAAAGGGAGCGCAATAGTGACTCTTCTTACCAGAAAACAACTCTTGCTCGTAAGACCAGAAACTGCATGTGTATTTCAACTCCATTTAGGACTGGGAAACAAATGCTAGCTCGCCTTACAAGAAACACACTCTGCTTTTGAGAAAAGAGCACTCTTCTACTCTACTGTGTTTCCTATGGGGTTCAAACAGTGAGCTTGCTCAGAACAAAAGGACTGTGCTTACGACACACACGGGCCATATGTAGTTCAACTCTGCTTAGGAAACTGACAAGAACAGTAGCTCCTCTTCAGACCAATACACTGTACTTGCGTTAAACAAACGCGAGTGGTATTTGTACTGTGTATGGCAATGGGAGTGCAATAGTGACTCTTCTTACCAGAAAACAACTCTTGCTCGAAGGACCAAAACTGCATTTGTATCAACTCCATTTAGGACTGAGAAACAAACGCTAGCTCGACTTACAAGAAACACACCCTGCTTTTGAGAAAAGAGCACTTTTCTACTCTACTGTGTTTCCTATAGGGCCAGAACAGTGAGATTGCTCAGAACAAAAGAACTGTGCTTCCTACACACACGCGCCATATCTAGTTCAATTCTCCTTAGGAAACTGACAAGAACAGTAGCTCCTCTTCAGACCAATACACTGTACTTGCTGGGAACAGACTCCAGTGCTATTTGCATTGTGTACAGCAATGTGAGCGCAATAGTTACTCTTCTTACCACAAAACAACTCTTGCTCGTAGGACCAGAAACTGAATGTCATTCAACTCCATTTAGGACTGGGAAAAAAACGCTAGCTCGCCTTACAAGAAACATACTCTTCTTTTTGAGGAAAGTGCACTCTTCAACTCTACTGTGTTTTCTATGGGGTCCGAAGAGTGAGCTTGCTGAGAACAAAAGAACTGTGCTTCCTACACACTCGCGCCATATCTAATTCAACTCTGTTTAGGAAAATGACAAGAACAGTAGGGCCTCTTCAGCCCAATACACTCTACTTGCTGGGAAAGATGCGAGTGCTATTTGCACTGTGTATGGCAATGGGAGGAAAATAGTGATTTTCCTTACGAGAAAACAACTCTTGCGTGTAGGACCAAAAACTGCATGTGATTCAACTCCATTTAGAACTTGGAAACAAACGCAAGCTCGCCTTACAAGAAACACACTCTGCTTTTGAGAAAACAGCAATCTTCTACTCTACTGTGTTTCCTATAGCGCCAGAACAGTGAGCTTGCTCAGAACAAAAGAAATGTGCTTCCTACACACGGCCATATCTAGTTCAATTCTGCTTAGGAAACTGACAAGAACAGTAGATCCTCTTCAGTCCAATACACTGTACTTGCTGGAACAGACGCCAGTGCTATTTGCACAATGTATGACAATGGGAGCGCAATAGTGACCCTTCTTACCACAAAACAATTCTTGCTCGTAGGACCAGAACCTGCATGTGATTCAACTCCATTTAGGACTGGGAAACAAACGCTATCTCGACTTACAAGAAACACACTCTGCTTTTGTGGAAAGAGCACTCTTCTACTCTACTGTTTTTTCTATAGGGCCAGAACAGTGAGCTTGCTCAGAACAGAAGAACTGTGCTTCCTACACACACGGGTCATATCTAGTTCAACTCTGCTTAGGAAACTGACAAGAACAGTAACTCCTCTTCAGTCCAATACACTGCACTTCTGGGAACAGACGCGAGTGCTATTTGCACTGTGTATGGCAATGTGAGCGCAATAGTGACTTTCCTTACCAGAAAACAACTCTTGCTTGTAGGACCAGAAACTGCATGTGATTCAACTCCATTTAGGACTGGGAAACAAACGCTATCTCGCCTTACAAGAAACACACTCTTTTTTTGAGAAAAGAGCACTCTTCTACTTTAATGTGTTTCCTATAGGGCCAGTACAGCGAGCTTGCTCAGAAGAAAAGAACTGTGCTTCCTACACACACGGGCCATATCTAGTTCAACTCTGCTTAGGAAACTGATGAGAACAGTAGCTCCTCTTCAGTCCAATACACTGTACTTGCTGGGAACATACGCGAGTGCTATTTGCACTGTGTACAGCAATGGGAGCGAAATAGTTACTCTTCTTACCTGAAAACAACTCTTGCTCGTAGGACCAGAAACTGAATGTCATTCAACACCGTTTAGGACTGGGAAACAAACGCTAGCTCGCCTTACAAGAAACATACTCTTCTTTTTGAGTAAAGTTCACTCTTCAACTCTACTGTGTTTTCTATGGGGTCCGAATTGTGAGCTTGCTGAGAACAAAAGAACTGTGCTTCCTACACACTCACGCCATATCCAATTCAACTCCGCTTAGGAAAATGACAAGAACAGTAGCTCCTCTTCAGTCCAATACACTGTACTTGCTGGGAACAGACACAAGGGCTGTTTGCACTGTGTATGGCAAAGGGAGCGCAATAGTGACTCTTCTAACCAGAAAACAACTCTTGCTCGTAGGACCAGAAACTGCATGTGTATTTGAACTCCATTTAGGACTAGGAAACAAATGCAAGCTCGCCTTACAGGAAACACACTCTGCTTTTGAGAAAGGAGCACCTGTCTACTCTACTGTGTTTCTTATGGGGTTCGAACAGTGAGCTTGCTCAGAACAAAAGAACTGTGCTTCCTAAACACATGGGCCATATCTAGTTCAATTCTGCTTAGGATACTGACAAGAACAGTAGCTCCTCTTCAGTCCAATACACTGTACTTGCTGGGAACAGACGCGAGTGCTATTTGCACTGTGTATGTCAAAGGGAGCACAATAGTGACTCTTCTTACCAGAAAACAACTCTAGCTCATAGGACCAGAAACTGCATGTGTATTTGAACTCCATTTAGGACTGGGAAACAAATGCTAGCTTGCCTTACAAGAAACACACTCTGCTTTTGAGAAAAGAGCACTCTTCTACTCTACTGTGTTTCCTATGGGGTTCGAACAGTGAGCTTGCTCAGAACAAAAGAACTGTGCTTTCTAAACACACAGGCCATATCTAGTTCACCTCTTCTTAGGAAACTGACAAGAACAGTAGCTCCTCTTCAGTCCAATACACTGTACTTGATGGGAACAGACACGAGAGCTATTTGTACTGGGTATGGCAATGGGAGCGCAATAGTGATTCTTCTTTACCAGAAAACAACTCTTGCTCGTAAGACCAGAAACTGCATGTGTATTTCAACTCCATTTAGGACTGGGAAACAAATGCTAGCTCGCCTTACAAGAAACACACTCAGCTTTTGAGAAAAGAGCACTCTTCTACTCTACTTTGTTTCCTATGGGGTTCAAACAGTGAGCTTGCTCAGAACAAAAGAACTGTGCTTCCTACACACATGGGCCATATCTAGTTCAATTTTGCTTAGGAAACTGACAAGAACAGTAGCTCCTCTTCAGTCCAATACACTGTACTTGTTGGGAACAGACGCGAGTGCTATTTGCATTGTGTATGGCAAAGGGAGCACAATAGTGACTCTTCTTACCAGAAAACAACTCTTGCACGTAAGACCAGAAACTGCATGTGTATTTCAACTCAATTTAGGACTGGGAAACAAATGCTAGCTCGCCTTACAAGAAACACACTCTGCTTTTGAGAAAAGAGCACTCTTCTACTCTACTGTGTTTCCTATGGGGTTCAAACAGTGAGCTTGCTCAGAACAAAAGGACTGTGCTTACTACACACACGGGCCATATGTAGTTCAACTCTTCTTAGGAAACGGACAAGAACAGTAGCTCCTCTTCAGACCAATACACTTTACTTGCGTTAAACAAACGCGAGTGCTATTTGTACTGTGTATGGCAATGGGAGCGCAATAGTGACTCTTCTTACCAGAAAACAACTCTTGCTCGAAGGACCAAAACTGCATTTGCATCAACTCCATTTAGGACTGAGAAACAAACGCTAGCTCGACTTACAAGAAACACACCCTGCTTTTGAGAAAAGAGCACTTTTCTACTCTACTGTGTTTCCTATAGGGCCAGAACAGTGAGATTGCTCAGAACAAAAGAACTGTGCTTCCTACACACACGGGCCATATCTAGTTCAATTCTCCTTAGGAAACTGACAAGAACAGTAGCTCCTCTTCAGACCAATACACTGTACTTGCTGGGAACAGACGCCAGTGCTATTTGCATTGTGTACAGCAATGGGAGCGCAATAGTTACTCTTCTTACCACAAAACAACTCTTGCTCGTAGGACCAGAAACTGAATGTCATTCAACTCCATTTAGGACTGGGAAAAAAACGCTAGCTCGCCTTACAAGAAACATACTCTTCTTTTTGAGGAAAGTGCACTCTTCAACTCTACTGTGTTTTCTATGGGGTCCGAAGAGTGAGCTTGCTGAGAACAAAAGAACTGTGCTTCCTACACACTCGCGCCATATCTAATTCAACTCTGCTTAGGAAAATGACAAGAACAGTAGGGCCTCTTCAGCCCAATACACTCTACTTGCTGGGAAAGATGCGAGTGCTATTTGCACTGTGTATGGCAATGGGAGGAAAATAGTGATTTTCCTTACGAGAAAACAACTCTTGCGTGTAGGACCAAAAACTGCATGTGATTCAACTCAATTTAGAACTTGGAAACAAACGCTAGCTCGCCTTACAAGAAACACACTCTGCTTTTGAGAAAACAGCAATCTTCTACTCTACTGTGTTTCCTATAGCGCCAGAACAGTGAGCTTGCTCAGAACAAAAGAACTGTGCTTCCTACACATGGCCATATCTAGTTCAATTCTGCTTAGGAAACTGACAAGAACAGTAGATCCTCTTCAGTCCAATACACTGTACTTGCTGGAACAGACGCCAGTGCTCTTTGCACAATGTATGACAATGGGAGCGCAATAGTGACCCTTCTTACCACAAAACAATTCTTGCTCGTAGGACCAGAACCTGCATGTGATTCAACTACATTTAGGACTGGGAAACAAACGCTATCTCGACTTACAAGAAACACACTCTGCTTTTGTGGAAAGAGCACTCTTCTACTCTACTGTTTTTTCTATAGGGCCAGAACAGTGAGCTTGCTCAGAACAGAAGAACTGTGCTTCCTACACACACGGGTCATATCTAGTTCAACTCTGCTTAGGAAACTGACAAGAACAGTAACTCCTCTTCAGTCCAATACACTGTACTTGCTGGGAACAGACGCGAGTGCTATTTGCACTGTGTATGGCAATGTGAGCGCAGTAGTGACTTTCCTTACCAGAAAACAACTCTTGCTTGTAGGACCAGAAACTGCATGTGATTCAACTCCATTTAGGACTGGGAAACAAACGCTATCTCGCCTTACAAGAAACACACTCTTTTTTTGAGAAAAGAGCACTCTTCTACTCTAATGTGTTTCCTATAGGGCCAGTACAGCGAGCTTGCTCAGAAGAAAAGAACTGTGCTTCCTACACACACGGGCCATATCTAGTTCAACTCTGCTTAGGAAACTGATGAGAACAGTAGCTCCTCTTCAGTCCAATACACTGTACTTGCTGGGAACATACGCGAGTGCTATTTGCACTGTGTACAGCAATGGGAGCGCAATAGTTACTCTTCTTACCAGAAAACAACTCTTGCTCGTAGGACCAGAAACTGAATGTCATTCAACACCGTTTAGGACTGGGAAACAAACGCTAGCTCGCCTTACAAGAAACATACTCTTCTTTTTGAGTAAAGTTCACTCTTCAACTCTACTGTGTTTTCTATGGGGTCCGAATTGTGAGCTTGCTGAGAACAAAAGAACTGTGCTTCCTACACACTCACGCCATATCCAGTTCAACTCCGCTTAGGAAAATGACAAGAACAGTAGCTCCTCTTCAGTCCAATACACTGTACTTGCTGGGAACAGACACAAGGGCTGTTTGCACTGTGTATGGCAAAGGGAGAGCAATACTGACTCTTCTAACCAGAAAACAACTCTTGCTCGTAGGACCAGAAACTGCATGTGTATTTGAACTCCATTTAGGACTGGGAAACAAATGCAAGCTCGCCTTACAAGAAACACACTCTGCTTTTGAGAAAGGAGCACCTGTCTACTCTACTGTGTTTCTTATGGGGTTCGAACAGTGAGCTTGCTCAGAACAAAAGAACTGTGCTTCCTAAACACATGGGCCATATCTAGTTCAATTCTGCTTAGGATACTGACAAGAACAGTAGCTCCTCTTCAGTCCAATACACTGTACTTGCTGGGAACAGACGCGAGTGCTATTTGCACTGTGTATGTCAAAGGGAGCACAATAGTGACTCTTCTTACCAGAAAACAACTCTAGCTCATAGGACCAGAAACTGCATGTGTATTTGAACTCCATTTAGGACTGGGAAACAAATGCTAGCTTGCCTTACAAGAAACACACTCTGCTTTTGAGAAAAGAGCACTCTTCTACTCTACTGTGTTTCCTATGGGGTTCGAACAGTGAGCTTGCTCAGAACAAAAGAACTGTGCTTTCTAAACACACAGGCCATATCTAGTTCACCTCTTCTTAGGAAACTGACAAGAACAGTAGCTCCTCTTCAGTCCAATACACTGTACTTGATGGGAACAGACACGAGAGCTATTTGTACTGGGTATGGCAATGGGAGCGCAATAGTGATTCTTCTTTACCAGAAAACAACTCTTGCTCGTAAGACCAGAAACTGCATGTGTATTTCAACTCCATTTAGGACTGGGAAACAAATGCTAGCTCGCCTTACAAGAAACACACTCAGCTTTTGAGAAAAGAGCACTCTTCTACTCTACTTTGTTTCCTATGGGGTTCAAACAGTGAGCTTGCTCAGAACAAAAGAACTGTGCTTCCTACACACATGGGCCATATCTAGTTCAATTTTGCTTAGGAAACTGACAAGAACAGTAGCTCCTCTTCAGTCCAATACACTGTACTTGTTGGGAACAGACGCGAGTGCTATTTGCATTGTGTATGGCAAAGGGAGCACAATAGTGACTCTTCTTACCAGAAAACAACTCTTGCACGTAAGACCAGAAACTGCATGTGTATTTCAACTCAATTTAGGACTGGGAAACAAATGCTAGCTCGCCTTACAAGAAACACACTCTGCTTTTGAGAAAAGAGCACTCTTCTACTCTACTGTGTTTCCTATGGGGTTCAAACAGTGAGCTTGCTCAGAACAAAAGGACTGTGCTTACTACACACACGGGCCATATGTAGTTCAACTCTTCTTAGGAAACGGACAAGAACAGTAGCTCCTCTTCAGACCAATACACTTTACTTGCGTTAAACAAACGCGAGTGCTATTTGTACTGTGTATGGCAATGGGAGCGCAATAGTGACTCTTCTTACCAGAAAACAACTCTTGCTCGAAGGACCAAAACTGCATTTGCATCAACTCCATTTAGGACTGAGAAACAAACGCTAGCTCGACTTACAAGAAACACACCCTGCTTTTGAGAAAAGAGCACTTTTCTACTCTACTGTGTTTCCTATAGGGCCAGAACAGTGAGATTGCTCAGAACAAAAGAACTGTGCTTCCTACACACACGGGCCATATCTAGTTCAATTCTCCTTAGGAAACTGACAAGAACAGTAGCTCCTCTTCAGACCAATACACTGTACTTGCTGGGAACAGACGCCAGTGCTATTTGCATTGTGTACAGCAATGGGAGCGCAATAGTTACTCTTCTTACCACAAAACAACTCTTGCTCGTAGGACCAGAAACTGAATGTCATTCAACTCCATTTAGGACTGGGAAAAAAATGCTAGCTCGCCTTACAAGAAACATACTCTTCTTTTTGAGGAAAGTGCACTCTTCAACTCTACTGTGTTTTCTATGGGGTCCGAAGAGTGAGCTTGCTGAGAACAAAAGAACTGTGCTTCCTACACACTCGCGCCATATCTAATTCAACTCTGCTTAGGAAAATGACAAGAACAGTAGGGCCTCTTCAGCCCAATACACTCTACTTGCTGGGAAAGATGCGAGTGCTATTTGCACTGTGTATGGCAATGGGAGGAAAATAGTGATTTTCCTTACGAGAAAACAACTCTTGCGTGTAGGACCAAAAACTGCATGTGATTCAACTCAATTTAGAACTTGGAAACAAACGCTAGCTCGCCTTACAAGAAACACACTCTGCTTTTGAGAAAACAGCAATCTTCTACTCTACTGTGTTTCCTATAGCGCCAGAACAGTGAGCTTGCTCAGAACAAAAGAACTGTGCTTCCTACACATGGCCATATCTAGTTCAATTCTGCTTAGGAAACTGACAAGAACAGTAGATCCTCTTCAGTCCAATACACTGTACTTGCTGGAACAGACGCCAGTGCTATTTGCACAATGTATGACAATGGGAGCGCAATAGTGACCCTTCTTACCACAAAACAATTCTTGCTCGTAGGACCAGAACCTGCATGTGATTCAACTACATTTAGGACTGGGAAACAAACGCTATCTCGACTTACAAGAAACACACTCTGCTTTTGAGAAAAGAGCACTCTTCTACTCTACTGTTTTTTCTATAGGGCCAGAACAGTGAGCTTGCTCAGAACAGAAGAACTGTGCTTCCTACACACACGGGTCATATCTAGTTCAACTCTGCTTAGGAAACTGACAAGAACAGTAACTCCTCTTCAGTCCAATACACTGTACTTGCTGGGAACAGACGCGAGTGCTATTTGCACTGTGTATGGCAATGTGAGCGCAGTAGTGACTTTCCTTACCAGAAAACAACTCTTGCTTGTAGGACCAGAAACTGCATGTGATTCAACTCCATTTAGGACTGGGAAACAAACGCTATCTCGCCTTACAAGAAACACACTCTTTTTTTGAGAAAAGAGCACTCTTCTACTCTAATGTGTTTCCTATAGGGCCAGTACAGCGAGCTTGCTCAGAAGAAAAGAACTGTGCTTCCTACACACACGGGCCATATCTAGTTCAACTCTGCTTAGGAAACTGATGAGAACAGTAGCTCCTCTTCAGTCCAATACACTGTACTTGCTGGGAACATACGCGAGTGCTATTTGCACTGTGTTCAGCAATGGGAGCGCAATAGTTACTCTTCTTACCAGAAAACAACTCTTGCTCGTAGGACCAGAAACTGAATGTCATTCAACACCGTTTAGGACTGGGAAACAAACGCTAGCTCGCCTTACAAGAAACATACTCTTCTTTTTGAGTAAAGTTCACTCTTCAACTCTACTGTGTTTTCTATGGGGTCCGAATTGTGAGCTTGCTGAGAACAAAAGAACTGTGCTTCCTACACACTCACGCCATATCCAGTTCAACTCCGCTTAGGAAAATGACAAGAACAGTAGCTCCTCTTCAGTCCAATACACTGTACTTGCTGGGAACAGACACAAGGGCTGTTTGCACTGTGTATGGCAAAGGGAGAGCAATACTGACTCTTCTAACCAGAAAACAACTCTTGCTCGTAGGACCAGAAACTGCATGTGTATTTGAACTCCATTTAGGACTGGGAAACAAATGCAAGCTCGCCTTACAAGAAACACACTCTGCTTTTGAGAAAGGAGCACCTGTCTACTCTACTGTGTTTCTTATGGGGTTCGAACAGTGAGCTTGCTCAGAACAAAAGAACTGTGCTTCCTAAACACATGGGCCATATCTAGTTCAATTCTGCTTAGGATACTGACAAGAACAGTAGCTCCTCTTCAGTCCAATACACTGTACTTGCTGGGAACAGACGCGAGTGCTATTTGCACTGTGTATGTCAAAGGGAGCACAATAGTGACTCTTCTTACCAGAAAACAACTCTAGCTCATAGGACCAGAAACTGCATGTGTATTTGAACTCCATTTAGGACTGGGAAACAAATGCTAGCTTGCCTTACAAGAAACACACTCTGCTTTTGAGAAAAGAGCACTCTTCTACTCTACTGTGTTTCCTATGGGGTTCGAACAGTGAGCTTGCTCAGAACAAAAGAACTGTGCTTTCTAAACACACAGGCCATATCTAGTTCACCTCTTCTTAGGAAACTGACAAGAACAGTAGCTCCTCTTCAGTCCAATACACTGTACTTGATGGGAACAGACACGAGAGCTATTTGTACTGGGTATGGCAATGGGAGCGCAATAGTGATTCTTCTTTACCAGAAAACAACTCTTGCTCGTAAGACCAGAAACTGCATGTGTATTTCAACTCCATTTAGGACTGGGAAACAAATGCTAGCTCGCCTTACAAGAAACACACTCTGCTTTTGAGAAAAGAGCACTCTTCTACTCTACTGTGTTTCCTATGGGGTTCAAACAGTGAGCTTGCTCAGAACAAAAGAACTGTGCTTCCTACACACATGGGCCATATCTAGTTCAATTCTGCTTAGGAAACTGACAAGAACAGTAGCTCCTCTTCAGTCCAATACACTGTACTTGTTGGGAACAGACACGAGTGCTATTTGCATTGTGTATGGCAAAGGGAGCGCAATAGTGACTCTTCTTACCAGAAAACAACTCTTGCACGTAAGACCAGAAACTGCATGTGTATTTCAACTCCATTTAGGACTGGGAAACAAATGCTAGCTCGCCTTACAAGAAACACACTCTGCTTTTGAGAAAAGAGCACTCTTCTACTCTACTGTGTTTCCTATGGGGTTCAAACAGTGAGCTTGCTCAGAACAAAAGGACTGTGCTTACTACACACACGGGCCATATGTAGTTCAACTCTGCTTAGGAAACTGACAAGAACAGTAGCTCCTCTTCAGACCAATACACTGTACTTGCGTTAAACAAACGCGAGTGGTATTTGTACTGTGTATGGCAATGGGAGCGCAATAGTGACTCTTCTTACCAGAAAACAACTCTTGCTCGAAGGACCAAAACTGCATTTGTATCAACTCCATTTAGGACTGAGAAACAAACGCTAGCTCGACTTACAAGAAACACACCCTGCTTTTGAGAAAAGAGCACTTTTCTACTCTACTGTGTTTCCTATAGGGCCAGAACAGTGAGATTGCTCAGAACAAAAGAACTGTGCTTCCTACACACACGGGCCATATCTAGTTCAATTCTCCTTAGGAAACTGAAAAGAACAGTATCTCCTCTTCAGACCAATACACTGTACTTGCTGGGAACAGACGCCAGTGCTATTTGCATTGTGTACAGCAATGGGAGCGCAATAGTTACTCTTCTTACCACAAAACAACTCTTGCTAGTAGGACCAGAAACTGAATGTCATTCAACTCCATTTAGGACTGGGAAAAAAACGCTAGCTCGCCTTACAAGAAATATACTCTTCTTTTTGAGGAAAGTGCACTCTTCAACTCTACTGTGTTTTCTATGGGGTCCGAAGAGTGAGCTTGCTGAGAACAAAAGAACTGTGCTTCCTACACACTCCCGCCATATCTAATTCAACTCTGCTTAGGAAAATGACAAGAACAGTAGGGCCTCTTCAGCCCAATACACTCTACTTGCTGGGAAAGATGCGAGTGCTATTTGCACTGTGTATGGCAATGGGAGGAAAATAGTGATTTTCCTTACGAGAAAACAACTCTTGCGTGTAGGACCGAAAACTGCATGTGATTCAACTCCATTTAGAACTTGGAAACAAACGCTAGTTCGCCTTACAAGAAACACACTCTGCTTTTGAGAAAACAGCAATCTTCTACTCTACTGTGTTTCCTATAGCGCCAGAACAGTGAGCTTGCTCAGAACAAAAGAACTGTGCTTCCTACACACGGCCATATCTAGTTCAATTCTGCTTAGGAAACTGACAAGAACAGTAGATCCTCTTCAGTCCAATACACTGTACTTGCTGGAACAGACGCCAGTGCTATTTGCACAATGTATGACAATGGGAGCGCAATAGTGACCCTTCTTACCACAAAACAATTCTTGCTCGTAGGACCAGAACCTGCATGTGATTCAACTACGTTTAGGACTGGGAAACAAACGCTATCTCGACTTACAAGAAACACACTCTGCTTTTGTGGAAAGAGCACTCTTCTACTCTACTGTTTTTTCTATAGGGCAGAACAGTGAGCTTGCTCAGAACAGAAGAACTGTGATTCCTACACACACGGGTCATATCTAGTTCAACTCTGCTTAGGAAACTGACAAGAACAGTAACTCCTCTTCAGTCCAATACACTGTACTAGCTGGGAACAGACGCGAGTGCTATTTGCAGTGTGTATGGCAATAGGAGCACAATAGTGACTCTTCTTATCAGAAAGCAACTCTTACTCATAGGACAAGAAACTGCATGGGATTCATCTCCCTTTCTGACTGGGAAACAAACACTAGCTCGCCTTACAAGAAAGACTCTCTGATTTTGAGAAAAGAGCACTCTTCTACTCTACTGTGTTTCCTATGGGGTCCAAATAGTGAGCTTGCTCAGACCAAAAGAACTGTGCTTCCTGCACACAGGGGCCATATCTAGTTCAACTCTGCTTAGGAAACTGACAAGAACAGTAGCTCCGCTTCAGTCCAATACACTGTAATTGTTGGGAACAGACGCGAGTGCTATTTGCACTGTGTATAGAAATGGTGGCGCAATAGTGTCTTTCCTTACCAGAAAACAACTCTTCGTCGGAGGACCAAAAACTGCATGTGATTCAACTCCATTTAGGGTTGGGAAACAAATGCTAGCTCGCCTTACAAGAAACACACTCTGCTTTTGAGAAAAGAGCACTCTTCTACTCTAGTGTGTTTCCTATGGGGTCCGAACAGTGAGCTTGCTCAGAACAAAAGAACTGTGCTTCCTACACACACGGGCCATATCTAGTTCAACTCTGCTTAGGAAACCGACAAGAACAGTAGCTCCGCTTCAGTCCAATACACTGTATTTGCTGGGAACAGATGCGAGTGCTATTTGCACTGTGTATGGCAATGGGAGCGCAATAGTGACTTTATTACCAGAAAACAACTCTTGCTCGTAGGACCAAAAACTGCATGTGATTCAACTCCATTTAGGACTGGGAAACAAACGCTAGCTCGCCTTACAAGAAACACACTCTGCGTTTGAGAAAAGAGCACTCTACTACTCTACTGTGTTTCCTTTGGGTTCCGAACAGTGAGCTTGCTCAGAACAAAAGAACTGTGCTTCCTACACACACGGACCATATGTAGTTCAACTCTGATTAGGAAACTGACAAGAACAGTAGCTCCTGTTCAGTCCAATACACTGTACTTGCTTGGAACAGATGCGAGTGCTATTTGCACTGTGTATGGCAATGGGAGCACAATAGTGACTTTATTACCAGAAAACAACTCTTGCTCGTAGGACCAAATACTGCATGTGATTCAACTCCATTTAGGACTGGGAAACAAACGCTAGCTCGCCTTACAAGAAACACACTCTGCTTTTGAGAAAAGAGCACTCTTCTACTCTACTGTGTTTCCTATAGGGCCAGAAGAGTGAGCTTGCTCAGAACAAAAAACTGTGCTTCCTACAAATACTGCCATATCTAGTTCAATTCAGGTTAGGAAACTGAAAAGAACAGTAGCTCCTGTTCAGTCCAATACACTGTACATGCTGGGAACAGACGCCAGTGCTATTTGCCCTGTGTATGACAATGGGAGCGCAATAGTGACTCTTCTTACCAGAAAAAAACGCTTGCTCGTAGGACAAGAATCTGCATGTGATTCAACTCCATTTAGGACTGGGAAACAAACGCTAGCTCGCCTAACAAGAAACACACTCTGCTTTTGAGAAAAGAGCACTCTTCTACTCGACTGTGTTTCCTATGGGGTCCGAACATTGAGCATGCTCAGAACAAAAGAACTGGGCTTCCTACCCACACGGGCCATATAGTTCAACTCTGCTTAGGAAACTGACAAGAACGGTAGCTCCTCTGCAGTCCAATACACTGTACTAGCTGGGAACAGACGCGAGTGCTATTTGCACTGTGTATGGCAATAGGAGCACAATAGTGACTCTTCTTATCAGAAAACAACTCTTACTCATAGGACAAGAAACTGCATGGGATTCAACTGCATTTCTGACTGGGAAACAAACACTAGCTCGCCTTACAAGAAAGACTCTCTGATTTTGAGAAAAGAGCACTCTTCTACTCTACTGTGTTTCCTATGGGGTCCAAATATTGAGCTTGCTCAGAACAGAAGAACTGTGCTTCCTACTCACAGGGGCCATGTCTAGTTCAACTCTGCTTAGGAAACTGACAAGAACAGTAGCTACGCTTCAGTCCAATACACTGTACTTGCTGGGAACAGACGCCAGTGCTATTTGCACTGTGTATGTAAATGGGAGCGCAATAGTGACTTTCCTTACCAGAAAACACCTCTTGCTCGTAGGACAAAAAACTGCATGTGATTCAACTCCATTTAGGACTGGGAAACAAACGCTAGCTTGTCTTAAAAAAACACACTCTGCTTTTGAGAAAAGAGCACTCTTCTACTCTACTGTGTTTCCTAGGGGGTCTGAACAGTGAGCTTGCTCAGAACAAAAGAACTGTGCTTCCTACACACACGGACCATATGTAGTTCAACTCTGATTAGGAAACTGACAAGAACAGTAGCTCCTGTTCAGTCCAATACACTGTACTTGCTTGGAACAGATGCGAGTGCTATTTGCACTGTGTATGGCAATGGGAGCACAATAGTGACTTTATTACCAGAAAACAACTCTTGCTCGTAGGACCAAATACTGCATGTGATTCAACTCCATTTAGGACTGGGAAACAAACGCTAGCTCGCCTTACAAGAAACACACTCTGCTTTTGAGAAAAGAGCACTCTTCTACTCTACTGTGTTTCCTATAGGGCCAGAAGAGTGAGCTTGCTCAGAACAAAAAACTGTGCTTCCTACAAATACTGCCATATCTAGTTCAATTCAGGTTAGGAAACTGAAAAGAACAGTAGCTCCTGTTCAGTCCAATACACTGTACATGCTGGGAACAGACGCCAGTGCTATTTGCCCTGTGTATGACAATGGGAGCGCAATAGTGACTCTTCTTACCAGAAAAAAACTCTTGCTCGTAGGACAAGAATCTGCATGTGATTCAACTCCATTTAGGACTGGGAAACAAACGCTAGCTCGCCTAACAAGAAACACACTCTGCTTTTGAGAAAAGAGCACTCTTCTACTCGACTGTGTTTCCTATGGGGTCCGAACATTGAGCATGCTCAGAACAAAAGAACTGTGCTTCCTACCCACACGGGCCATATAGTTCAACTCTGCTTAGGAAACTGACAAGAACGGTAGCTCCTCTGCAGTCCAATACACTGTACTAGCTGGGAACAGACGCGAGTGCTATTTGCACTGTGTATGGCAATAGGAGCACAATAGTGACTCTTCTTATCAGAAAACAACTCTTACTCATAGGACAAGAAACTGCATGGGATTCAACTGCATTTCTGACTGGGAAACAAACACTAGCTCGCCTTACAAGAAAGACTCTCTGATTTTGAGAAAAGAGCACTCTTCTACTCTACTGTGTTTCCTATGGGGTCCAAATATTGAGCTTGCTCAGAACAGAAGAACTGTGCTTCCTACTCACAGGGGCCATGTCTAGTTCAACTCTGCTTAGGAAACTGACAAGAACAGTAGCTACGCTTCAGTCCAATACACTGTACTTGCTGGGAACAGACGCCAGTGCTATTTGCACTGTGTATGTAAATGGGAGCGCAATAGTGACTTTCCTTACCAGAAAACACCTCTTGCTCGTAGGACAAAAAACTGCATGTGATTCAACTCCATTTAGGACTGGGAAACAAACGCTAGCTTGCCTTAAAAAAACACACTCTGCTTTTGAGAAAAGAGCACTCTTCTACTCTACTGTGTTTCCTAGGGGGTCTGAACAGTGAGCTTGCTCAGAACAAAAGAACTGTGCTTCCTACAAATAATGCCATATCTAATTCAATTCTGCTTAGGAAACTGAAAAGAACAGTAGCTCCTGTTCAGTCCAATACACTGTACATGCTGGGAACAGACGCCAGTGCTATTTGCCCTGTGTATGACAATGGGAGTGCAATAGTGACTCTTCTTACCAGAAAACAACTCTTGCTCGTAGGACAAGAATCTGCATGTGATTCAACTCCATTTAAGACTGGGAAACAAACGCTAGCTCGCCTAACAAGAAACACACTCTGCTTTTGAAAAAAGAGCACTCTTCTACTTGACTGTGTATCCTATGGGGTCCGAACAGTGAGCTTGCTCAGAACAAAAGAACTGGGCTTCCTACACACACGGGCCATATCTAGTTCAACTCTGCTTAGGAAACTGACAAGAACAGTAGCTCCGCTTCAGTCCAATACACTGTACTTGCTGGGAACAGATGCGAGTGCTATTTACACTGTGTATGGCAATGGGAGCGCAACAGTGACTTTATTACCAAAAAACAACTCTTGCTCGTAGGACCAAAAACTGCATGTGATTCAACTCCATTTAGGACTGGGAAACAAACGCTAGCTCGCCATACAAGAAACACACTCTGCTTTTGAGAAAAGAGCAGTCTTCTACTCTACTGTGTTTCCTATGGGGTCCGAACATTGAGCTTGCTCAGAACAAAAGAACTGTGCTTCCTACACACACGGGCCATATCTAGTTCAACTCTGCTTAGGAAACTGACAAGAACGGTAGCTCCTCTTCAGTCCAATACACTGTACTAGCTGGGAACAGACGCGAGTGCTATTTGCAGTGTGTATGGCAATAGGAGCACAATAGTAACTCTTCTTATCAGAAAGCAACTCTTACTCATAGGACAAGAAACTGCATGGGATTCATCTCCCTTTCTGACTGGGAAACAAACACTAGCTCGCCTTACAAGAAAGACTCTCTGATTTTGAGAAAAGAGCACTCTTCTACTCTACTGTGTTTCCTATGGGGTCCAAATAGTGAGCTTGCTCAGACCAAAAGAACTGTGCTTCCTGCACACAGGGGCCATATCTAGTTCAACTCTGCTTAGGAAACTGACAAGAACAGTAGCTCCGCTTCAGTCCAATACACTGTAATTGCTGGGAACAGACGCGAGTGCTATTTGCACTGTGTATAGAAATGGTGGCGCAATAGTGTCTTTCCTTACCAGAAAACAACTCTTGGTCGGAGGACCAAAAACTGCATGTGATTCAACTCCATTTAGGATTCGGAAACAAATGCTAGCTCGCCTTACAAGAAACACACTCTGCTTTTGAGAAAAGAGCACTCTTCTACTCTAGTGTGTTTCCTATGGGGTCCGAACAGTGAGCTTGCTCAGAACAAAAGAACTGTGCTTCCTACACACACGGGCCATATCTAGTTCAACTCTGCTTAGGAAACCGACAAGAACAGTAGCTCCGCTTCAGTCCAATACACTGTACTTGCTGGGAACAGATGCGAGTGCTATTTGCACTGTGTATGACAATGGGAGCACAATAGTGACTTTATTACCAGAAAACAACTCTTGCTCATAGGACCAAAAACTGCATGTGATTCAACTCCATTTAGGACTGGGAAACAAACGCTAGCTCGCCTTACAAGAAACACACTCTGCTTTTGAGAAAAGAGCACTCTTCTACTCTACTGTGTTTCCTTTGGGTTCCGAACAGTGAGCTTGCTCAGAACAAAAGAACTGTGCTTCCTACACACACGGACCATATGTAGTTCAACTCTGATTAGGAAACTGACAAGAACAGTAGCTCCTGTTCAGTCCAATACACTGTACTTGCTTGGAACAGATGCGAGTGCTATTTGCACTGTGTATGGCAATGGGAGCACAATAGTGACTTTATTACCAGAAAACAACTCTTGCTCGTAGGACCAAATACTGCATGTGATTCAACTCCATTTAGGACTGGGAAACAAACGCTAGCTCGCCTTACAAGAAACACACTCTGCTTTTGAGAAAAGAGCACTCTTCTACTCTACTTTGTTTCCTATAGGGCCAGAAGAGTGAGCTTGCTCAGAACAAAAGAACTGTGCTTCCTACAAATACTGCCATATCTAGTTCAATTCAGGTTAGGAAACTGAAAAGAACAGTAGCTCCTGTTCAGTCCAATACACTGTACATGCTGGGAACAGACGCCAGTGCTATTTGCCCTGTGTATGACAATGGGAGCGCAATAGTGACTCTTCTTACCAGAAAAAAACTCTTGCTCGTAGGACAAGAATCTGCATGTGATTCAACTCCATTTAGGACTGGGAAACAAACGCTAGGTCGCCTAACAAGAAACACACTCTGCTTTTGAGAAAAGAGCACTCTTCTACTCGACTGTGTTTCCTATGGGGTCCGAACATTGAGCATGCTCAGAACAAAAGAACTGTGCTTCCTACCCACACGGGCCATATAGTTCAACTCTGCTTAGGAAACTGACAAGAACGGTAGCTCCTCTGCAGTCCAATACACTGTACTAGCTGGGAACAGACGCGAGTGCTATTTGCACTGTGTATGGCAATAGGAGCACAATAGTGACTCTTCTTATGAGAAAACAACTCTTACTCATAGGACAAGAAACTGCATGGGATTCAACTGCATTTCTGACTGGGAAACAAACACTAGCTCGCCTTACAAGAAAGACTCTCTGATTTTGAGAAAAGAGCACTCTTCTACTCTACTGTGTTTCCTATGGGGTCCAAATATTGAGCTTGCTCAGAACAAAAGAACTGTGCTTCCTACTCACAGGGGCCATATCTAGTTCAACTCTGCTTAGGAAACTGACAAGAACAGTAGCTACGCTTCAGTCCAATACACTGTACTTGCTGGGAACAGACGCGAGTGCTATTTGCACTGTGTATGTAAATGGGAGCGCAATAGTGACTTTCCTTACCAGAAAACACCTCTTGCTCGTAGGACAAAAAACTGCATGTGATTCAACTCCATTTAGGACTGGGAAACAAACGCTAGCTTGCCTTAAAAAAACACACTCTGCTTTTGAGAAAAGAGCACTCTTCTACTCTACTGTGTTTCCTAGGGGGTCCAAATAGTGAGCTTGCTCAGACCAAAAGAACTGTGCTTCCTGCACACAGGGGCCATATCTAGTTCAACTCTGCTTAGGAAACTGACAAGAACAGTAGCTCCGCTTCAGTCCAATACACTGTAATTGTTGGGAACAGACGCGAGTGCTATTTGCACTGTGTATAGAAATGGTGGCGCAATAGTGTCTTTCCTTACCAGAAAACAACTCTTCGTCGGAGGACCAAAAACTGCATGTGATTCAACTCCATTTAGGGTTGGGAAACAAATGCTAGCTCGCCTTACAAGAAACACACTCTGCTTTTGAGAAAAGAGCACTCTTCTACTCTAGTGTGTTTCCTATGGGGTCCGAACAGTGAGCTTGCTCAGAACAAAAGAACTGTGCTTCCTACACACACGGGCCATATCTAGTTCAACTCTGCTTAGGAAACCGACAAGAACAGTAGCTCCGCTTCAGTCCAATACACTGTATTTGCTGGGAACAGATGCGAGTGCTATTTGCACTGTGTATGGCAATGGGAGCGCAATAGTGACTTTATTACCAGAAAACAACTCTTGCTCGTAGGACCAAAAACTGCATGTGATTCAACTCCATTTAGGACTGGGAAACAAACGCTAGCTCGCCTTACAAGAAACACACTCTGCGTTTGAGAAAAGAGCACTCTACTACTCTACTGTGTTTCCTTTGGGTTCCGAACAGTGAGCTTGCTCAGAACAAAAGAACTGTGCTTCCTACACACACGGACCATATGTAGTTCAACTCTGATTAGGAAACTGACAAGAACAGTAGCTCCTGTTCAGTCCAATACACTGTACTTGCTTGGAACAGATGCGAGTGCTATTTGTACTGTGTATGGCAATGGGAGCACAATAGTGACTTTATTACCAGAAAACAACTCTTGCTCGTAGGACCAAATACTGCATGTGATTCAACTCCATTTAGGACTGGGAAACAAACGCTAGCTCGCCTTACAAGAAACACACTCTGCTTTTGAGAAAAGAGCACTCTTCTACTCTACTGTGTTTCCTATAGGGCCAGAAGAGTGAGCTTGCTCAGAACAAAAAACTGTGCTTCCTACAAATACTGCCATATCTAGTTCAATTCAGGTTAGGAAACTGAAAAGAACAGTAGCTCCTGTTCAGTCCAATACACTGTACATGCTGGGAACAGACGCCAGTGCTATTTGCCCTGTGTATGACAATGGGAGCGCAATAGTGACTCTTCTTACCAGAAAAAAACTCTTGCTCGTAGGACAAGAATCTGCATGTGATTCAACTCCGTTTAGGACTGGGAAACAAACGCTAGCTCGCCTAACAAGAAACACACTCTGCTTTTGAGAAAAGAGCACTCTTCTACTCGACTGTGTTTCCTATGGGGTCCGAACATTGAGCATGCTCAGAACAAAAGAACTGTGCTTCCTACCCACACGGGCCATATAGTTCAACTCTGCTTAGGAAACTGACAAGAACGGTAGCTCCTCTGCAGTCCAATACACTGTACTAGCTGGGAACAGACGCGAGTGCTATTTGCACTGTGTATGGCAATAGGAGCACAATAGTGACTCTTCTTATCAGAAAACAACTCTTACTCATAGGACAAGAAACTGCATGGGATTCAACTGCATTTCTGACTGGGAAACAAACACTAGCTCGCCTTACAAGAAAGACTCTCTGATTTTGAGAAAAGAGCACTCTTCTACTCTACTGTGTTTCCTATGGGGTCCAAATATTGAGCTTGCTCAGAACAGAAGAACTGTGCTTCCTACTCACAGGGGCCATGTCTAGTTCAACTCTGCTTAGGAAACTGACAAGAACAGTAGCTACGCTTCAGTCCAATACACTGTACTTGCTGGGAACAGACGCCAGTGCTATTTGCACTGTGTATGTAAATGGGAGCGCAATAGTGACTTTCCTTACCAGAAAACACCTCTTGCTCGTAGGACAAAAAACTGCATGTGATTCAACTCCATTTAGGACTGGGAAACAAACGCTAGCTTGTCTTAAAAAAACACACTCTGCTTTTGAGAAAAGAGCACTCTTCTACTCTACTGTGTTTCCTAGGGGGTCTGAACAGTGAGCTTGCTCAGAACAAAAGAACTGTGCTTCCTACACACACGGACCATATGTAGTTCAACTCTGATTAGGAAACTGACAAGAACAGTAGCTCCTGTTCAGTCCAATACACTGTACTTGCTTGGAACAGATGCGAGTGCTATTTGCACTGTGTATGGCAATGGGAGCACAATAGTGACTTTATTACCAGAAAACAACTCTTGCTCGTAGGACCAAATACTGCATGTGATTCAACTCCATTTAGGACTGGGAAACAAACGCTAGCTCGCCTTACAAGAAACACACTCTGCTTTTGAGAAAAGAGCACTCTTCTACTCTACTGTGTTTCCTATAGGGCCAGAAGAGTGAGCTTGCTCAGAACAAAAAACTGTGCTTCCTACAAATACTGCCATATCTAGTTCAATTCAGGTTAGGAAACTGAAAAGAACAGTAGCTCCTGTTCAGTCCAATACACTGTACATGCTGGGAACAGACGCCAGTGCTATTTGCCCTGTGTATGACAATGGGAGCGCAATAGTGACTCTTCTTACCAGAAAAAAACTCTTGCTCGTAGGACAAGAATCTGCATGTGATTCAACTCCATTTAGGACTGGGAAACAAACGCTAGCTCGCCTAACAAGAAACACACTCTGCTTTTGAGAAAAGAGCACTCTTCTACTCGACTGTGTTTCCTATGGGGTCCGAACATTGAGCATGCTCAGAACAAAAGAACTGTGCTTCCTACCCACACGGGCCATATAGTTCAACTCTGCTTAGGAAACTGACAAGAACGGTAGCTCCTCTGCAGTCCAATACACTGTAATAGCTGGGAACAGACGCGAGTGCTATTTGCACTGTGTATGGCAATAGGAGCACAATAGTGACTCTTCTTATCAGAAAACAACTCTTACTCATAGGACAAGAAACTGCATGGGATTCAACTGCATTTCTGACTGGGAAACAAACACTAGCTCGCCTTACAAGAAAGACTCTCTGATTTTGAGAAAAGAGCACTCTTCTACTCTACTGTGTTTCCTATGGGGTCCAAATATTGAGCTTGCTCAGAACAGAAGAACTGTGCTTCCTACTCACAGGGGCCATGTCTAGTTCAACTCTGCTTAGGAAACTGACAAGAACAGTAGCTACGCTTCAGTCCAATACACTGTACTTGCTGGGAACAGACGCGAGTGCTATTTGCACTGTGTATGTAAATGGGAGCGCAATAGTGACTTTCCTTACCAGAAAACACCTCTTGCTCGTAGGACAAAAAACTGCATGTGATTCAACTCCATTTAGGACTGGGAAACAAACGCTAGCTTGCCTTAAAAAAACACACTCTGCTTTTGAGAAAAGAGCACTCTTCTACTCTACTGTGTTTCCTAGGGGGTCTGAACAGTGAGCTTGCTCAGAACAAAAGAACTGTGCTTCCTACAAATAATGCCATATCTAATTCAATTCTGCTTAGGAAACTGAAAAGAACAGTAGCTCCTGTTCAGTCCAATACACTGTACATGCTGGGAACAGACGCCAGTGCTATTTGCCCTGTGTATGACAATGGGAGTGCAATAGTGACTCTTCTTACCAGAAAACAACTCTTGCTCGTAGGACAAGAATCTGCATGTGATTCAACTCCATTTAAGACTGGGAAACAAACGCTAGCTCGCCTAACAAGAAACACACTCTGCTTTTGAAAAAAGAGCACTCTTCTACTTGACTGTGTATCCTATGGGGTCCGAACAGTGAGCTTGCTCAGAACAAAAGAACTGGGCTTCCTACACACACGGGCCATATCTAGTTCAACTCTGCTTAGGAAACTGACAAGAACAGTAGCGCCGATTCAGTCCAATACACTGTACTTGCTGGGAACAGATGCGAGTGCTATTTACACTGTGTATGGCAATGGGAGCGCAACAGTGACTTTATTACCAAAAAACAACTCTTGCTCGTAGGACCAAAAACTGCATGTGATTCAACTCCATTTAGGACTGGGAAACAAACGCTAGCTCGCCATACAAGAAACACACTCTGCTTTTGAGAAAAGAGCAGTCTTCTACTCTACTGTGTTTCCTATGGGGTCCGAACATTGAGCTTGCTCAGAACAAAAGAACTGTGCTTCCTACACACACGGGCCATATCTAGTTCAACTCTGCTTAGGAAACTGACAAGAACGGTAGCTCCTCTTCAGTCCAATACACTGTACTAGCTGGGAACAGACGCGAGTGCTATTTGCAGTGTGTATGGCAATAGGAGCACAATAGTAACTCTTCTTATCAGAAAGCAACTCTTACTCATAGGACAAGAAACTGCATGGGATTCATCTCCCTTTCTGACTGGGAAACAAACACTAGCTCGCCTTACAAGAAAGACTCTCTGATTTTGAGAAAAGAGCACTCTTCTACTCTACTGTGTTTCCTATGGGGTCCAAATAGTGAGCTTGCTCAGACCAAAAGAACTGTGCTTCCTGCACACAGGGGCCATATCTAGTTCAACTCTGCTTAGGAAACTGACAAGAACAGTAGCTCCGCTTCAGTCCAATACACTGTAATTGCTGGGAACAGACGCGAGTGCTATTTGCACTGTGTATAGAAATGGTGGCGCAATAGTGTCTTTCCTTACCAGAAAACAACTCTTGGTCGGAGGACCAAAAACTGCATGTGATTCAACTCCATTTAGGATTCGGAAACAAATGCTAGCTCGCCTTACAAGAAACACACTCTGCTTTTGAGAAAAGAGCACTCTTCTACTCTAGTGTGTTTCCTATGGGGTCCGAACAGTGAGCTTGCTCAGAACAAAAGAACTGTGCTTCCTACACACACGGGCCATATCTAGTTCAACTCTGCTTAGGAAACCGACAAGAACAGTAGCTCCGCTTCAGTCCAATACACTGTACTTGCTGGGAACAGATGCGAGTGCTATTTGCACTGTGTATGACAATGGGAGCACAATAGTGACTTTATTACCAGAAAACAACTCTTGCTCATAGGACCAAAAACTGCATGTGATTCAACTCCATTTAGGACTGGGAAACAAACGCTAGCTCGCCTTACAAGAAACACACTCTGCTTTTGAGAAAAGAGCACTCTTCTACTCTACTGTGTTTCCTTTGGGTTCCGAACAGTGAGCTTGCTCAGAACAAAAGAACTGTGCTTCCTACACACACGGACCATATGTAGTTCAACTCTGATTAGGAAACTGACAAGAACAGTAGCTCCTGTTCAGTCCAATACACTGTACTTGCTTGGAACAGATGCGAGTGCTATTTGCACTGTGTATGGCAATGGGAGCACAATAGTGACTTTATTACCAGAAAACAACTCTTGCTCGTAGGACCAAATACTGCATGTGATTCAACTCCATTTAGGACTGGGAAACAAACGCTAGCTCGCCTTACAAGAAACACACTCTGCTTTTGAGAAAAGAGCACTCTTCTACTCTACTTTGTTTCCTATAGGGCCAGAAGAGTGAGCTTGCTCAGAACAAAAGAACTGTGCTTCCTACAAATACTGCCATATCTAGTTCAATTCAGGTTAGGAAACTGAAAAGAACAGTAGCTCCTGTTCAGTCCAATACACTGTACATGCTGGGAACAGACGCCAGTGCTATTTGCCCTGTGTATGACAATGGGAGCGCAATAGTGACTCTTCTTACCAGAAAAAAACTCTTGCTCGTAGGACAAGAATCTGCATGTGATTCAACTCCATTTAGGACTGGGAAACAAACGCTAGCTCGCCTAACAAGAAACACACTCTGCTTTTGAGAAAAGAGCACTCTTCTACTCGACTGTGTTTCCTATGGGGTCCGAACATTGAGCATGCTCAGAACAAAAGAACTGTGCTTCCTACCCACACGGGCCATATAGTTCAACTCTGCTTAGGAAACTGACAAGAACGGTAGCTCCTCTGCAGTCCAATACACTGTACTAGCTGGGAACAGACGCGAGTGCTATTTGCACTGTGTATGGCAATAGGAGCACAATAGTGACTCTTCTTATGAGAAAACAACTCTTACTCATAGGACAAGAAACTGCATGGGATTCAACTGCATTTCTGACTGGGAAACAAACACTAGCTCGCCTTACAAGAAAGACTCTCTGATTTTGAGAAAAGAGCACTCTTCTACTCTACTGTGTTTCCTATGGGGTCCAAATATTGAGCTTGCTCAGAACAAAAGAACTGTGCTTCCTACTCACAGGGGCCATATCTAGTTCAACTCTGCTTAGGAAACTGACAAGAACAGTAGCTACGCTTCAGTCCAATACACTGTACTTGCTGGGAACAGACGAGAGTGCTATTTGCACTGTGTATGTAAATGGGAGCGCAATAGTGACTTTCCTTACCAGAAAACACCTCTTGCTCGTAGGACAAAAAACTGCATGTGATTCAACTCCATTTAGGACTGGGAAACAAACGCTAGCTTGCCTTAAAAAAACACACTCTGCTTTTGAGAAAAGAGCACTCTTCTACTCTACTGTGTTTCCTAGGGGGTCTGAACAGTGAGCTTGCTCAGAACAAAAGAAATGGGCTTCCTACACACACGGGCCATATCTAGTTCAACTCTGCTTAGGAAACTGACAAGAACAGTAGCTCCGCTTCAGTCCAATACACTGTACTTGCTGGGAACAGATGCGAGTGCTATTTACACTGTGTATGGCAATGGGAGCGCAACAGTGACTTTATTACCAAAAAACAACTCTTGCTCGTAGGACCAAAAACTGCATGTGATTCAACTCCATTTAGGACTGGGAAACAAACGCTAGCTCGCCTTACAAGAAACACACTCTGCTTTTGAGAAAAGAGCAGTCTTCTACTCTACTGTGTTTCCTATGGAGTCCGAACATTGAGCTTGATCAGAACAAAAGAACTGAGCTTCCTACACACACGGGCCATATCTAGTTCAACTCTGCTTAGGAAACTGACAAGAACGGTAGCTCCTCTTCAGTCCAATACACTGTACTAGCTGGGAACAGACGCGAGTGCTATTTGCAGTGTGTATGGCAATAGGAGCACAATAGTGACTCTTCTTATCAGAAAACAACTCTTACTCATAGGACAAGAAACTGCATGGGATTCATCTCCCTTTCTGACTGGGAAACAAACACTAGCTCGCCTTACAAGAAAGACTCTCTGATTTTGAGAAAAGAGCACTCTTCTACTCTACTGTGTTTCCTATGGGGTCCAAATAGTGAGCTTGCTCAGACCAAAAGAACTGTGCTTCCTGCACACAGGGGCCATATCTAGTTCAACTCTGCTTAGGAAACTGACAAGAACAGTAGCTCCGCTTCAGTCCATTACACTGTAATTGCTGGGAACAGACGCGAGTGCTATTTGCACTGTGTATAGAAATGGTGGCGCAATAGTGTCTTTCCTTACCAGAAAACAACTCTTCGTCGGAGGACCAAAAACTGCATGTGATTCAACTCCATTTAGGATTGGGAAACAAATGCTAGCTCGCCTTACAAGAAACACACTCTGCTTTTGAGAAAAGAGCACTCTTCTACTCTAGTGTGTTTCCTATGGGGTCCGAACAGTGAGCTTGCTCAGGACAAAAGAACTGTGCTTCCTACACACACGGGCCATATCTAGTTCAACTCTGCTTAGGAAACCGACAAGAACAGTAGCTCCGCTTCAGTCCAATACACTGTACTTGCTGGGAACAGATGCGAGTGCTATTTGCACTGTGTATGGCAATGGGAGCGCAATAGTGACTTTATTACCAGAAAACAACTCTTGCTCGTAGGACCAAAAACTGCATGTGATTCAACTCCATTTAGGACTGGGAAACAAACGCTAGCTCGCCTTACAAGAAACACACTCTGCTTTTGAGAAAAGAGCACTCTACTACTCTACTGTGTTTCCTTTGGGTTCCGAACAGTGAGCTTGCTCAGAACAAAAGAACTGTGCTTCCTACACACACGGACCATATGTAGTTCAACTCTGATTAGGAAACTGACAAGAACAGTAGCTCCTGTTCAGTCCAATACACTGTACTTGGTTGGAACAGATGCGAGTGCTATTTGCACTGTGTATGGCAATGGGAGCACAATAGTGACTTTATTACCAGAAAACAACTCTTGCTCGTAGGACCAAATACTGCATGTGATTCAACTCCATTTAGGACTGGGAAACAAACGCTAGCTCGCCTTACAAGAAACACACTCTGCTTTTGAGAAAAGAGCACTCTTCTACTCTACTGTGTTTCCTTTGGGTTCCGAACAGTGAGCTTGCTCAGAACAAGAGAACTGTGCTTCCTACACACACGGACCATATGTAGTTCAACTCTGATTAGGAAACTGACAAGAACAGTAGCTCCTGTTCAGTCCAATGCACTGTACTTGCTTGGAAAAGATGAAAGTGCTATTTGCACTGTGTATGGCAATGGGAGCACAATAGTGACTTTATTACCAGAAAACAACTCTTGCTCGTAGGACCAAATACTGCATGTGATTCAACTCCATTTAGGACTGGGAAACAAACGCTAGCTCGCCTTACAAGAAACACACTCTGCTTTTGAGAAAAGAGCACTCTTCTACTCTACTGTGTTTCCTATAGGGCCAGAAGAGTGAGCTTGCTCAGAACAAAAGAACTGTGCTTCCTACAAATACTGCCATATCTAGTTCAATTCAGGTTAGGAAACTGAAAAGAACAGTAGCTCCTGTTCAGTCCAATACACTGTACATGCTGGGAACAGACGCCAGTGCTATTTGCCCTGTGTATGACAATGGGAGCGCAATAGTGACTCTTCTTACCAGAAAAAAACTCTTGCTCATAGGACAAGAATCTGCATGTGATTCAACTCCATTTAGGACTGGGAAACAAACGCTAGCTCGCCTATCAAGAAACACACTCTGCTTTTGAGAAAAGAGCAGTCTTCTACTCTACTGTGTTTCCTATGGAGTCCGAACATTGAGCTTGATCAGAACAAAAGAACTGAGCTTCCTACACACACGGGCCATATCTAGTTCAACTCTGCTTAGGAAACTGACAAGAACGGTAGCTCCTCTTCAGTCCAATACACTGTACTAGCTGGGAACAGACGCGAGTGCTATTTGCAGTGTGTATGGCAATAGGAGCACAATAGTGACTCTTCTTATCAGAAAACAACTCTTACTCATAGGACAAGAAACTGCATGGGATTCATCTCCCTTTCTGACTGGGAAACAAACACTAGCTCGCCTTACAAGAAAGACTCTCTGATTTTGAGAAAAGAGCACTCTTCTACTCTACTGTGTTTCCTATGGGGTCCAAATATTGAGCTTGCTCAGAACAAAAGAACTGTGCTTCCTACTCACAGGGGCCATATCTAGTTCAACTCTGCTTAGGAAACTGACAAGAACAGTAGCTACGCTTCAGTCCAATACACTGTACTTGCTGGGAACAGACGAGAGTGCTATTTGCACTGTGTATATAAATGGGAGCGCAATAGTGACTTTCCTTACCAGAAAACACCTCTTGCTCGTAGGACAAAAAACTGCATGTGATTCAACTCCATTTAGGACTGGGAAACAAACGCTAGCTTGCCTTAAAAAAACACACTCTGCTTTTGAGAAAAGAGCACTCTTCTACTCTACTGTGTTTCCTAGTGGGTCTGAACAGTGAGCTTGCTCAGAACAAAAGAAATGGGCTTCCTACACACACGGGCCATATCTAGTTCAACTCTGCTTAGGAAACTGACAAGAACAGTAGCTCCGCTTCAGTCCAATACACTGTACTTGCTGGGAACAGATGCGAGTGCTATTTACACTGTGTATGGCAATGGGAGCGCAACAGTGACTTTATTACCAAAAAACAACTCTTGCTCGTAGGACCAAAAACTGCATGTGATTCAACTCCATTTAGGACTGGGAAACAAACGCTAGCTCGCCTTACAAGAAACACACTCTGCTTTTGAGAAAAGAGCAGTCTTCTACTCTACTGTGTTTCCTATGGAGTCCGAACATTGAGCTTGATCAGAACAAAAGAACTGAGCTTCCTACACACACGGGCCATATCTAGTTCAACTCTGCTTAGGAAACTGACAAGAACGGTAGCTCCTCTTCAGTCCAATACACTGTACTAGCTGGGAACAGACGCGAGTGCTATTTGCAGTGTGTATGGCAATAGGAGCACAATAGTGACTCTTCTTATCAGAAAACAACTCTTACTCATAGGACAAGAAACTGCATGGGATTCATCTCCCTTTCTGACTGGGAAACAAACACTAGCTCGCCTTACAAGAAAGACTCTCTGATTTTGAGAAAAGAGCACTCTTCTACTCTACTGTGTTTCCTATGGGGTCCAAATAGTGAGCTTGCTCAGACCAAAAGAACTGTGCTTCCTGCACACAGGGGCCATATCTAGTTCAACTCTGCTTAGGAAACTGACAAGAACAGTAGCTCCGCTTCAGTCCAATACACTGTAATTGCTGGGAACAGACGCGAGTGCTATTTGCACTGTGTATAGAAATGGTGGCGCAATAGTGTCTTTCCTTACCAGAAAACAACTCTTCGTCGGAGGACCAAAAACTGCATGTGATTCAACTCCATTTAGGATTGGGAAACAAATGCTAGCTCGCCTTACAAGAAACACACTCTGCTTTTGAGAAAAGAGCACTCTTCTACTCTAGTGTGTTTCCTATGGGGTCCGAACAGTGAGCTTGCTCAGAACAAAAGAACTGTGCTTCCTACACACACGGGCCATATCTAGTTCAACTCTGCTTAGGAAACCGACAAGAACAGTAGCTCCGCTTCAGTCCAATACACTGTACTTGCTGGGAACAGATGCGAGTGCTATTTGCACTGTGTATGGCAATGGGAGCGCAATAGTGACTTTATTACCAGAAAACAACTCTTGCTCGTAGGACCAAAAACTGCATGTGATTCAACTCCATTTAGGACTGGGAAACAAACGCTAGCTCGCCTTACAAGAAACACACTCTGCTTTTGAGAAAAGAGCACTCTACTACTCTACTGTGTTTCCTTTGGGTTCCGAACAGTGAGCTTGCTCAGAACAAAAGAACTGTGCTTCCTACACACACGGACCATATGTAGTTCAACTCTGATTAGGAAACTGACAAGAACAGTAGCTCCTGTTCAGTCCAATACACTGTACTTGCTTGGAACAGATGCGAGTGCTATTTGCACTGTGTATGGCAATGGGAGCACAATAGTGACTTTATTACCAGAAAACAACTCTTGCTCGTAGGACCAAATACTGCATGTGATTCAACTCCATTTAGGACTGGGAAACAAACGCTAGCTCGCCTTACAAGAAACACACTCTGCTTTTGAGAAAAGAGCACTCTTCTACTCTACTGTGTTTCCTTTGGGTTCCGAACAGTGAGCTTGCTCAGAACAAGAGAACTGTGCTTCCTACACACACGGACCATATGTAGTTCAACTCTGATTAGGAAACTGACAAGAACAGTAGCTCCTGTTCAGTCCAATGCACTGTACTTGCTTGGAAAAGATGAAAGTGCTATTTGCACTGTGTATGGCAATGGGAGCACAATAGTGACTTTATTACCAGAAAACAACTCTTGCTCGTAGGACCAAATACTGCATGTGATTCAACTCCATTTAGGACTGGGAAACAAACGCTAGCTCGCCTTACAAGAAACACACTCTGCTTTTGAGAAAAGAGCACTCTTCTACTCTACTGTGTTTCCTATAGGGCCAGAAGAGTGAGCTTGCTCAGAACAAAAGAACTGTGCTTCCTACAAATACTGCCATATCTAGTTCAATTCAGGTTAGGAAACTGAAAAGAACAGTAGCTCCTGTTCAGTCCAATACACTGTACATGCTGGGAACAGACGCCAGTGCTATTTGCCCTGTGTATGACAATGGGAGCACAATAGTGACTCTTCTTACCAGAAAAAAACTCTTGCTCGTAGGACAAGAATCTGCATGTGATTCAACTCCATTTAGGACTGGGAAACAAACGCTAGCTCGCCTATCAAGAAACACACTCTGCTTTTGAGAAAAGAGCAGTCTTCTACTCTACTGTGTTTCCTATGGAGTCCGAACATTGAGCTTGATCAGAACAAAAGAACTGAGCTTCCTACACACACGGGCCATATCTAGTTCAACTCTGCTTAGGAAACTGACAAGAACGGTAGCTCCTCTTCAGTCCAATACACTGTACTAGCTGGGAACAGACGCGAGTGCTATTTGCAGTGTGTATGGCAATAGGAGCACAATAGTGACTCTTCTTATCAGAAAACAACTCTTACTCATAGGACAAGAAACTGCATGGGATTCATCTCCCTTTCTGACTGGGAAACAAACACTAGCTCGCCTTACAAGAAAGACTCTCTGATTTTGAGAAAAGAGCACTCTTCTACTCTACTGTGTTTCCTATGGGGTCCAAATAGTGAGCTTGCTCAGAACAAAAGAACTGTGCTTCCTACTCACAGGGGCCATATCTAGTTCAACTCTGCTTAGGAAACTGACAAGAACAGTAGCTACGCTTCAGTCCAATACACTGTACTTGCTGGGAACAGACGAGAGTGCTATTTGCACTGTGTATGTAAATGGGAGCGCAATAGTGACTTTCCTTACCAGAAAACACCTCTTGCTCGTAGGACAAAAAACTGCATGTGATTCAACTCCATTTAGGACTGGGAAACAAACGCTAGCTTGCCTTAAAAAAACACACTCTGCTTTTGAGAAAAGAGCACTCTTCTACTCTACTGTGTTTCCTAGGGGGTCTGAACAGTGAGCTTGCTCAGAACAAAAGAAATGGGCTTCCTACACACACGGGCCATATCTAGTTCAACTCTGCTTAGGAAACTGACAAGAACAGTAGCTCCGCTTCAGTCCAATACACTGTACTTGCTGGGAACAGATGCGAGTGCTATTTACACTGTGTATGGCAATGGGAGCGCAACAGTGACTTTATTACCAAAAAACAACTCTTGCTCGTAGGACCAAAAACTGCATGTGATTCAACTCCATTTAGGACTGGGAAACAAACGCTAGCTCGCCTTACAAGAAACACACTCTGCTTTTGAGAAAAGAGCAGTCTTCTACTCTACTGTGTTTCCTATGGAGTCCGAACATTGAGCTTGATCAGAACAAAAGAACTGAGCTTCCTACACACACGGGCCATATCTAGTTCAACTCTGCTTAGGAAACTGACAAGAACGGTAGCTCCTCTTCAGTCCAATACACTGTACTAGCTGGGAACAGACGCGAGTGCTATTTGCAGTGTGTATGGCAATAGGAGCACAATAGTGACTCTTCTTATCAGAAAACAACTCTTACTCATAGGACAAGAAACTGCATGGGATTCATCTCCCTTTCTGACTGGGAAACAAACACTAGCTCGCCTTACAAGAAAGACTCTCTGATTTTGAGAAAAGAGCACTCTTCTACTCTACTGTGTTTCCTATGGGGTCCAAATAGTGAGCTTGCTCAGACCAAAAGAACTGTGCTTCCTGCACACAGGGGCCATATCTAGTTCAACTCTGCTTAGGAAACTGACAAGAACAGTAGCTCCGCTTCAGTCCAATACACTGTAATTGCTGGGAACAGACGCGAGTGCTATTTGCACTGTGTATAGAAATGGTGCTGCAATAGTGTCTTTCCTTACCAGAAAACAACTCTTCGTCGGAGGACCAAAAACTGCATGTGATTCAACTCCATTTAGGATTGGGAAACAAATGCTAGCTCGCCTTACAAGAAACACACTCTGCTTTTGAGAAAAGAGCACTCTTCTACTCTAGTGTGTTTCCTATGGGGTCCGAACAGTGAGCTTGCTCAGAACAAAAGAACTGTGCTTCCTACACACACGGGCCATATCTAGTTCAACTCTGCTTAGGAAACCGACAAGAACAGTAGCTCCGCTTCAGTCCAATACACTGTACTTGCTGGGAACAGATGCGAGTGCTATTTGCACTGTGTATGGCAATGGGAGCGCAATAGTGACTTTATTACCAGAAAACAACTCTTGCTCGTAGGACCAAAAACTGCATGTGATTCAACTCCATTTAGGACTGGGAAACAAACGCTAGCTCGCCTTACAAGAAACACACTCTGCTTTTGAGAAAAGAGCACTCTACTACTCTACTGTGTTTCCTTTGGGTTCCGAACAGTGAGCTTGCTCAGAACAAAAGAACTGTGCTTCCTACACACACGGACCATATGTAGTTCAACTCTGATTAGGAAACTGACAAGAACAGTAGCTCCTGTTCAGTCCAATACACTGTACTTGCTTGGAACAGATGCGAGTGCTATTTGCACTGTGTATGGCAATGGGAGCACAATAGTGACTTTATTACCAGAAAACAACTCTTGCTCGTAGGACCAAATACTGCATGTGATTCAACTCCATTTAGGACTGGGAAACAAACGCTAGCTCGCCTTACAAGAAACACACACTGCTTTTGAGAAAAGAGCACTCTTCTACTCTACTGTGTTTCCTTTGGGTTCCGAACAGTGAGCTTGCTCAGAACAAGAGAACTGTGCTTCCTACACACACGGACCATATGTAGTTCAACTCTGATTAGGAAACTGACAAGAACAGTAGCTCCTGTTCAGTCCAATGCACTGTACTTGCTTGGAAAAGATGAAAGTGCTATTTGCACTGTGTATGGCAATGGGAGCACAATAGTGACTTTATTACCAGAAAACAACTCTTGCTCGTAGGACCAAATACTGCATGTGATTCAACTCCATTTAGGACTGGGAAACAAACGCTAGCTCGCCTTACAAGAAACACACTCTGCTTTTGAGAAAAGAGCACTCTTCTACTCTACTGTGTTTCCTATAGGGCCAGAAGAGTGAGCTTGCTCAGAACAAAAGAACTGTGCTTCCTACAAATACTGCCATACCTAGTTCAATTCAGGTTAGGAAACTGAAAAGAACAGTAGCTCCTGTTCAGTCCAATACACTGTACATGCTGGGAACAGACGCCAGTGCTATTTGCCCTGTGTATGACAATGGGAGCGCAATAGTGACTCTTCTTACCAGAAAAAAACTCTTGCTCGTAGGACAAGAATCTGCATGTGATTCAACTCCATTTAGGACTGGGAAACAAACGCTAGCTCGCCTATCAAGAAACACACTCTGCTTTTGAGAAAAGAGCAGTCTTCTACTATACTGTGTTTCCTATGGAGTCCGAACATTGAGCTTGATCAGAACAAAAGAACTGAGCTTCCTACACACACGGGCCATATCTAGTTCAACTCTGCTTAGGAAACTGACAAGAACGGTAGCTCCTCTTCAGTCCAATACACTGTACTAGCTGGGAACAGACGCGAGTGCTATTTGCAGTGTGTATGGCAATAGGAGCACAATAGTGACTCTTCTTATCAGAAAACAACTCTTACTCATAGGACAAGAAACTGCATGGGATTCATCTCCCTTTCTGACTGGGAAACAAACACTAGCTCGCCTTACAAGAAAGACTCTCTGATTTTGAGAAAAGAGCACTCTTCTACTCTACTGTGTTTCCTATGGGGTCCAAATAGTGAGCTTGCTCAGACCAAAAGAACTGTGCTTCCTGCACACAGGGGCCATATCTAGTTCAACTCTGCTTAGGAAACTGACAAGAACAGTAGCTCCGCTTCAGTCCAATACACTGTAATTGCTGGGAACAGACGCGAGTGCTATTTGCACTGTGTATAGAAATGGTGGCGCAATAGTGTCTTTCCTTACCAGAAAACAACTCTTGGTCGGAGGACCAAAAACTGCATGTGATTCAACTCCATTTAGGATTGGGAAACAAATGCTAGCTCGCCTTACAAGAAACACACTCTGCTTTTGAGAAAAGAGCACTCTTCTACTCTAGTGTGTTTCCTATGGGGTCCGAACAGTGAGCTTGCTCAGAACAAAAGAACTGTGCTTCCTACACACACGGGCCATATCTAGTTCAACTCTGCTTAGGAAACCGACAAGAACAGTAGCTCCGCTTCATTCCAATACACTGTACTTGCTGGGAACAGATGCGAGTGCTATTTGCACTGTGTATGGCAATGGGAGCGCAATAGTGACTTTATTACCAGAAAACAACTCTTGCTCGTAGGACCAAAAACTGCATGTGATTCAACTCCATTTAGGACTGGGAAACAAACGCTAGCTCGCCTTACAAGAAACACACTCTGCTTTTGAGAAAAGAGCACTCTACTACTCTACTGTGTTTCCTTTGGGTTCCGAACAGTGAGCTTGCTCAGAACAAAAGAACTGTGCTTCCTACACACAGGGGCCATATCTAGTTCAACTCTGCTTAGGAAATTGACAAGAACAGCAGCTCCTCTTCAGTCCAATACACTGTACTTGCTGGGAACAGACGCGAGTGTTATTTGCACTGTGTATGGCAATGGGAGTGCAATAGTGACTTTGCTTACCAGAAAACAACTCTTGCTCCAAGTACAAAAACAGGATGTGATTCAACTCCATTTAGGACTGGGAAACAAACGCTAGCTTGCCTTACAAGAAACACACTCTGCTTTTGAGTAAAGAGCACTCTTCTACTCTACTGTGTTTCCTATGTGGTCCAAAGAGTGAGCTTGCTCAGAACAAAAGAACTGTGCTTCCTAAACACACGGGATATATCTAGTTCAACTCTGCTTATGAAACTGACAAGAACGGTAGCTCCCCTTCAGTCCAATACACTGTACTAGCTGGGAACAGACGCGAGTGCTATTTGCACTGTGTATGGCAATAGGAGCGCTATAGTGACTCTTCTTATCAGAAAACACTTCTTGCTCATAGGACCAGAAACTGCATGGGATTCAACTCCATTTCTGACTGGGAAACAAACTCTAGCTCGCCTTATAAGAAACACACTCTGCTTTTCATAAAAGAGCATCTTCTACTCTAATGTCTTTTCTATGGGGTCCGAACAGTGAGCTTGCTCAGAACAAAAGAACTGTGCTTCCTACACACAGGGGCCATATCTAGTTCAACTCTGCTTAGGAAACTGACAAGAACAGTAGCTCCACTTCAGTCCAATACACTGTACTTGCTGGGAACAGACGCCAGTGCTATTTACCCTGTGTAATACAATGGGAGCGCAATAGTGATTCTTCTTACCAGAAAACAACTCTTGCTCATAGGACCAGAAACTGCATGGGTTTCAACTCCATTTCTGACTGGAAAAAAAACACTAGCTCGCATTACAAGAAACACACTCTCCTTTTGAGAAAAGAGTACTCTTCTACTCTACTGTGTTTCCTATTGGGTCAGAATAGTGAGCTTGCTCAGAACAAAAGAACTGTGCTTCCTACACACATGGGCCTTATCTAGTTCAACTCTGCTTAGGAAACTGACAAGAACAGTAGCTCCGCTTCAGTCCAATACACTGTACTTGCTGGGAACAGACGCGAGTGCTATTTGCACTGAGTATGGAAATGGGAGCGCAATAGTGACCTTCCTTACCAGAAAACAACTCTTGCTCGTAGGACCAAAAACTGCATGTGATTCAACGCCGTTTAGGACTGGGAAACAAATGCTAGCTCGCCTTACAAGATACACACTCTGCTTTTGAGAAAAGAGCACTCTTCTACTCTACTGTGTTTCCTATGGGGTCCGAACATTGAGCTTGCTAAAAACAAAAGAACTGTGCTTCCTACACACACGGGCCATATCTAGTTCAACTCTGCTTAGGAAACTGACAAGAACGGTAGCTCCTCTTCAGTCCAATACACTGTACTTGCTGGGAACAGACGCGAGTGCTATTTGCACTGTGTATGTAAATGGGAGCGCAATAGTCACTTTCCTTACCAGAAAACAACTCTTGCTCGTAGGACCAGAAACTGCATTGGATTCAACTCCATTTCTGACTGGGAAACAAACTCTAGCTCGCCTTACAAGAAACACGCTCTGCTTTTGAGAAAAGAGAACTCTTCTACTCTACTGTGTTTCCTATAGTGCCAGAACAGTGAGCTTGCTCAGAACAAAAGAACTGTGCTGCATACAAATACTGCCATATCTAGTTCAATTCTGCTTAGGAAACTGAAAAGAACAGTAGCTCCTGTTCAGTCCAATACACTGTACATGCTGTGAACAGATGCCAGAGCTATTTGCCCTGTGTATGACAATGGGAGCACAATAGTGACTCTTCTTACCAGAAAACAACTCTTGCTCATAGGACAAGAATCTGCATGTGATTCAACTCCATTTAGAACTGGGAAACAAACGCTAGGTCGCCTAACAAGAAACACACTCTGCTTTTGAGAAAAGAGCACTCTTCTACTCTACTGTGTTTCCTATGGGGTCCGAACAGTGAGCTTGCTCAGAACAAAAGAACTGTGCTTCCTACACACACAGGCCATATCTAGTTCAACTCTGCTTAGGAAACTGACAAGAACGGTAGCTCCTCTTCAGTCCAATACACTGTACTAGCTGGGAACAGACGCGAGTGCTATTTGCCCTGTGTATGGCAATAGGAGCACAATAGTGACTCTTCTTATCAGAAAACAACTCTTACTCATAGGACAAGAAACTGCATGGGATTCAATTCCATTTCTGACTGGGAAACAAACACTAGCTCGCCTTACAAGAAAGACTCTCTGATTTTGAGAAAAGAGCACTCTTCTACTCTACTGTGTTTCCTATGGGGTCCAAATAGTGAGCTTGCTCAGAACAAAAGAACTGTGCTTCCTACACACAGGGGCCATATGTAGTTCAACTCTGCTTAGGAAACTGACAAGAACAGTAGCTCTGCTTCAGTCCAATACACTGTAATTGCTGGGAACAGACGCGAGTGCTATTTGCACTGTGTATGGAAATGGGAGTACAATAATGACTTTCCTTACCAGAAAACAACTCTTGGTCGTAGAACCAAAAACTGCATGTGATTCAACTCCATTTAGGACTGGGAAACAAATGCTATCTCGCATTACAAGAAACACACTGTGCTTTTGAGAAAAGAACACTCTTCTACTCTAGTGTGTTTCCTATTGGGCCAGAACAGTGAATTTGCTCAGAACAAAAGAACTGTGCTTCCTACACACATGGACCATATCTAGTTCAACTCTGCTTAGGAAACTGACAAGAACAGTGGCTACGCTTCAGTCCAATACACTGTAGTTGCGGGGAACAGACTCGAGTGCTATTTTCACTGAGTATGGAAATGGGAGCGCAATAGTGACTTTCCTTACCAGAAAAATCTCTTGCTCGTAGGACCAAAAACTGCATGTGATTCAACTCCGTTTAGGACTGGGAAACAAATGCTAGCTCGCCTTACAAGAAACATACTCTGCTTTTGAGAAAAGAGCACTCTTCTACTCTACTGTGTTTCCTATAGGGCCAGAACAGTGAGCTTGCTCAGAACAAAAGAACTGTGCTTCCTACACACATGGACCATATCTGGTTCAATTCTTCTTAGGAAACTGACAAGAACAGTAGCTCCGCTTCAGTCCAATACACTGTACTTGCTGGGAACAGACGCGAGTGTTATTTGCACTGTGTATGTAAATGGGAGCGCAATAGTGACTTTCCTTACCAGAAAAAAACTCTTGGTCATAGGACAAAAAACTGGATGTGATTCAACTCCATTTAGGACTGGGAAACAAATGCTATCTCGCATTACAAAAAACACACTCTGCTTTTGAGAAAAGAGCACTCTTCTACTCTACTGTGTTTTCTAGGGGGTCTGAACAGTGAGCTTGCTCAGAACAAAAGTACTGTGCTTCCTACACACACGGGCCATATCTAGTTCATCTCTGCTTAGGAAACTGACAAGAACAGTAGGTCCGCTTCAGTCCAATACACTGTACTTGCTGGGAACAGATGCGAGGGCTATTTGCACTGTGTATGGCAATGGGAGCGCAATAGTGACTTTCCTTACCAGAAAACAACTCTTGCTCGTAGGACCAGAAACTGCATGGGATTCAACTCCATTTCTGACTGGGAAACAAACACTAGCTCGCCTTACAAGAAACACACTCTGCTTTTGAGAAAAGAGCACTCTTCTACTCTACTGTGTTTCCTATGGGGTCCGAACAGTGAGCTTGCTCAGAACAAAAGAACTGTGCTTCCTACACACACGGACCATATGTAGTTCAACTCTGCTTAGGAAACTGACAAGAACAGTAGCTCCTATTCAGTCCAATACACTGTACTTGCTGGGAACAGACGCCAGTGCTATTTGCACTGTGTATGGCAATAGGAGCACAATAGTGACTCTTTTTATCAGAAAACAACTCTTGCTCATAGGACCAGAAACTGCATGGGATTCAACTCCATTTCTGACTGGGAAACAAACACTAGCTCGCCTTACAAGAAAGACACTCTGATTTTGAGAAAAGAGCACTCTTCTACTCTACTGTGTTTCCTACAAGGTCCGAATAGTGATCTTGCTCAGAACAAAAGAACTGTGCTTCCTACACACAGGGGCCATATCTAGTTCAACTCTGCTTAGGAAACTGACAAAACAGTAGCTCCGCTTCAGTCCAATACACTGTACTTGCTGGGAACAGACGCAAGTGTTATTTGCACTGTGTATGTAAATGGGAGCGCAATAGTGACTTTCCTTACCAGAAAAAAACTCTTGGTCATAGGACAAAAAACTGGATGTGATTCAACTCCATTTAGGACTGGGAAACAAATGCTATCTCGCATTACAAAAAACACACTCTGCTTTTGAGAAAAGAGCACTCTTCTACTCTACTGTGTTTTCTAGAGGGCCAGAACAGTGAGCTTGCTCAGAACAAAAGAACTGTGCTTCCTACACACATGGACCATATCTGGTTCAATTCTGCTTAGGAAACTGAAAAGAACAGTAGCTCCTGTTCAGTCCAGTACACTGTACATGCTGGGAACACACGCCAGTGCTATTTGCCCTGTGTATGACAATGGGAGCGCAATAGTGACTCTTATTACCAGAAAACAACTCTTGCTCGTAGGACAAGAAACTGCATGTGATTCAACTCCATTTAGGAATGGTAAACAAACACTAGCTCGCCTAACAAGAAACACACTCTGCTTTTGAGAAAAGAGCACTCTTCTACTCGACTGTGTATCCTATTGGGTCCGAACAGTGTGCTTGCTCAGAAAACAAGAACTGTGCTTCCTACACACAGGTGCCATTATTAATTCAACTCTGCTTAGGAAACTGACAAGAACAGTAGCTCCGCTTCAGTCCAATACACTGTACTTGCTGGGAACAGATGCGAGTGCTATTTACACTGTGTATGGCAATGGGAACGCAACAGTTACTTTATTACCAGAAAACAACTCTTGGTCATAGGACAAAAAACTGGATGTGATTCAACTCCATTTAGGACTGGGAAACAAACGCTATGTCGCATTACAAAAAACACACTCTGCTTTTGAGAAAAGAGCACTCTTCTACTCTACTGTGTTTTCTAGGGGGTCTGAACAGTGAGCTTGCTCAGAACAAAAGTACTGTGCTTCCTACACACACGGGCCATATCTAGTTCATCTCTGCTTAGGAAACTGACAAGAACAGTAGCTCCTCTTCAGTCCAATACACTGTACTTGCTGGGAACAGATGCAAGTGCTATTGGCACTGTGTAATGCAATGGGAGCGCAATAGTGACTTTCCTTACCAGAAAACAACTCTTGCTCGTAGGACCAGAAACTGCATGTGATACAGCTCCATTTAGGACTGGGAAACAAATGCTAGCTCGCCTTACAATAAACACACTCTGCTTTTGAGAAAAGAGCACTCTTCTACTCTACTGTGTTTCCTATGGGGTCCGAACAGTGAGCTTGCTCAGAACAAAAGAACTGTGCTTCCTACACACACGGACCATATGTAGTTCAACTCTGCTTAGGAAACTGACAAGAACAGTAGCTCCTATTCAGTCCAATACACTGTACTTGCTGGGAACAGACGCCAGTGCTATTTGCACTGTGTATGGCAATAGGAACACAATAGTGACTCTTCTTATCAGAAAACAACTCTTGCTCATAGGACCAGAAACTGCATGGGATTCAACTCCATTTCTGACTGGGAAACAAACACTAGCTCGCCTTACAAGAAAGACACTCTGATTTTGAGAAAAGAGCACTCTTCTACTCTACTGTGTTTCCTACGGAGTCCGAATAGTGATCTTGCTCAGAACGAAAGAACTGTGCTTCCTACACACAGGGGCCATATCTAGTTCAACTCTGCTTAGGAAACTGACAAGAACAGTAGCTCCGCTTCAGTCCAATACACTGTACTTGCTGGGAACAGATGCGAGTGCTATTTACACTGTGTATGGCAATGGGAGCGCAACAGTTACTTTATTACCAGAAAACAACTCTTGTTCGTAGGAACAAAAACTGCATGTGATTCAACTCCATTTAGGACTGGGAAACAAACGCTAGCTCGCCTTACAAGAAACACACTCTGCTTTTGAGAAAAGAGCACTCTTCTACTCTACTGTGTTTCCTATGGGGTCCGAACATTGAGCTTGCTCAGAACAAAAGAACTGTGCTTCCTACACACACGGGCCATATCTAGTTCAACTCTGCTTAGGAAACTGACAAGAACAGTAGCTCCTCTTCAGTCCAATACACTGTACTTGCTGGGAACAGACGTGAGTGCTATTTGCACTGTGTATGGAAATGGGAGGGCAATAGTGACTTTCCTTACCAGAAAACAACTCTTGCTCGTAGGACCAGAAACTGCATGTGATTCAGCTCCATTTAGGACTGGGAAACAAATGCTAGCTCGCCTTACAAGAAACACACTCTGTTTTGAGAAAAGAGCACTCTTCTACTCTACTGTGTTTCCTATGGGGTCCAAAGAGTGAGCTTGCTCAGAACAAAAGAACTGTGCTTTCTACACACACGGACCATATGTAGTTCAACTCTGCTTAGGAAACTGACAAGAACAGTAGCTCCTATTCAGTCAAATACACTGTACTTGCTGGGAACAGACTCCAGTGCTATTTGCACTGGTATGGCAATAGGAGCACAATAGTTACTCTTCTTATCAGAAAACAACTCTTGCTCATAGGACCAGAAACTGCATGGGATTCAACTCCATTTCTGACTGGGAAACAAACACTAGCTCGCCTTACAAGAAACACACTCTGCTTTTGAGAAAAGAGCACTCTTCTACTCTACTGTGTTTCCTATGGGGTCCGAATAGTGATCTTGCTCAGAACAAAAGAACTGTGCTTCCTACACACAGGGGCCATATCTAGTTCAACTCTGCTTAGGAAACTGACAAGAACAGTAGCTCCGCTTCAGTCCAATACACTGTACTTGCTGGGAACAGGCGCGAGTGTATTTGCACTGTGTATGTAAATGGGAGCGCAATAGTGACTTTCCTTACCAGAAAAAAACTCTTGTTCATAGGACAAAAAACTGGATGTGATTCAACTCCATTTAGGACTGGGAAACAAACGCTAGCTCGCATTACAAAAAACACACTCTGCTTTTGAGAAAAGAGCACTCTTCTACTCTATTGTGTTTTCTAGGGGGTCTGAACAGTGAGCTTGCTCAGAACAAAAGTACTGTGCTTCCTACACACACTGGCCATATCTAGTTCATCTCTGCTTAGGAAACTGACAAGAACAGTAGGTCTGCTTCAGTCCAATACACTGTACTTGCTGGGAACAGATGCGAGGGCTATTTGCACTGTGTATGGCAATGGGAGCACAATAGTGACTTTCCTTACCAGAAAACAACTCTTGCTCGTAGGACCAGAAACTGCATGGGATTCAACTCCATTTCTGACTGGGAAACAAACACTAGCTCGCCTTACAAGAAACATGCTCTGCTTTTGAGAAAAGAGAACTCTTCTACTCTACTGTGTTTCCTATAGTGCCAGAACAGTGAGCTTGCTCAGAACAAAAGAACTGTGCTGCATACAAATACTGCCATATCTAGTTCAATTCTGCTTAGGAAACTGAAAAGAACAGTAGCTCCTGTTCAGTCCAATACACTGTACATGCTGTGAACAGATGCCAGAGCTATTTGCCCTGTGTATGACAATGGGAGCGCAATAGTGACTCTTCTTACCAGAAAACAACTCTTGCTCATAGGACAAGAATCTGCATGTGATTCAACTCCATTTAGAACTGGGAAACAAACGCTAGGTCGCCTAACAAGAAACACACTCTGCTTTTGAGAAAAGAGCACTCTTCTACTCTACTGTGTTTCCTATGGGGTCCGAACAGTGAGCTTGCTCAGAACAAAAGAACTGTGCTTCCTACACACACAGGCCATATCTAGTTCAACTCTGCTTAGGAAACTGACAAGAACGGTAGCTCCTCTTCAGTCCAATACACTGTACTAGCTGGGAACAGACGCGAGTGCTATTTGCCCTGTGTATGGCAATAGGAGCACAATAGTGACTCTTCTTATCAGAAAACAACTCTTACTCATAGGACAAGAAACTGCATGGGATTCAATTCCATTTCTGACTGGGAAACAAACACTAGCTCGCCTTACAAGAAAGACTCTCTGATTTTGAGAAAAGAGCACTCTTCTACTCTACTGTGTTTCCTATGGGGTCCAAATAGTGAGCTTGCTCAGAACAAAAGAACTGTGCTTCATACACACAGGGGCCATATGTAGTTCAACTCTGCTTAGGAAACTGACAAGAACAGTAGCTCTGCTTCAGTCCAATACACTGTAATTGCTGGGAACAGACGCGAGTGCTATTTGCACTGTGTATGGAAATGGGAGTACAATAATGACTTTCCTTACCAGAAAACAACTCTTGGTCGTAGAACCAAAAACTGCATGTGATTCAACTCCATTTAGGACTGGGAAACAAATGCTATCTCGCATTACAAGAAACACACTGTGCTTTTGAGAAAAGAACACTCTTCTACTCTAGTGTGTTTCCTATTGGGCCAGAACAGTGAATTTGCTCAGAACAAAAGAACTGTGCTTCCTACACACATGGACCATATCTAGTTCAACTCTGCTTAGGAAACTGACAAGAACAGTGGCTACGCTTCAGTCCAATACACTGTACTTGCGGGGAACAGACTCGAGTGCTATTTCCACTGAGTATGGAAATGGGGAGCGCAATAGTGACTTTCCTTACCAGAAAAAACTCTTGCTCGTAGGGCCAAAAACTGCATGTGATTCAACTCCGTTTAGGACTGGGAAACAAATGCTAGCTCGCCTTACAAGAAACATACTCTGCTTTTGAGAAAAGAGCACTCTTCTACTCTACTGTGTTTCCTATAGGGCCAGAACAGTGAGCTTGCTCAGAACAAAAGAACTGTGCTTCCTACACACATGGACCATATCTGGTTCAATTCTGCTTAGGAAACTGACAAGAACAGTAGCTCCGCTTCAGTCCAATACACTGTACTTGCTGGGAACAGACGCGAGTGTTATTTGCACTGTGTATGTAAATGGGAGCGCAATAGTGACTTTCCTTACCAGAAAAAAACTCTTGGTCATAGGACAAAAAACTGGATGTGATTCAACTCCATTTAGGACTGGGAAACAAATGCTATCTCGCATTACAAAAAACACACTCTGCTTTTGAGAAAAGAGCACTCTTCTACTCTACTGTGTTTTCTAGGGGGTCTGAACAGTGAGCTTGCTCAGAACAAAAGTACTGTGCTTCCTACACACACGGGCCATATCTAGTTCATCTCTGCTTAGGAAACTGACAAGAACAGTAGGTCCGCTTCAGTCCAATACACTGTACTTGCTGGGAACAGATGCGAGGGCTATTTGCACTGTGTATGGCAATGGGAGCGCAATAGTGACTTTCCTTACCAGAAAACCACTCTTGCTCGTAGGACCAGAAACTGCATGGGATTCAACTCCATTTCTGACTGGGAAACAAACACTAGCTCGCCTTACAAGAAACACACTCTGCTTTTGAGAAAAGAGCACTCTTCTACTCTACTGTGTTTCCTATGGGGTCCGAACAGTGAGCTTGCTCAGAACAAAAGAACTGTGCTTCCTACACACACGGACCATATGTAGTTTAACTCTGCTTAGGAAACTGACAAGAACAGTAGCTCCTATTCAGTCCAATACACTGTACTTGCTGGGAACAGACGCCAGTGCTATTTGCACTGTGTATGGCAATAGGAGCACAATAGTGACTCTTTTTATCAGAAAACAACTCTTGCTCATAGGACCAGAAACTGCATGGGATTCAACTCCATTTCTGACTGGGAAACAAACACTAGCTCGCCTTACAAGAAAGACACTCTGATTTTGAGAAAAGAGCACTCTTCTACTCTACTGTGTTTCCTACGGGGTCCGAATAGTGATCTTGCTCAGAACAAAAGAACTGTGCTTCCTACACACAGGGGCCATATCTAGTTCAACTCTGCTTAGGAAACTGACAAAACAGTAGCTCCGCTTCAGTCCAATACACTGTACTTGCTGGGAACAGACGCAAGTGTTATTTGCACTGTGTATGTAAATGGGAGCGCAATAGTGACTTTCCTTACCAGAAAAAAACTCTTGGTCATAGGACAAAAAACTGGATGTGATTCAACTCCATTTAGGACTGGGAAACAAATGCTATCTCGCATTACAAAAAACACACTCTGCTTTTGAGAAAAGAGCACTCTTCTACTCTACTGTGTTTTCTAGAGGGCCAGAACAGTGAGCTTGCTCAGAACAAAAGAACTGTGCTTCCTACACACATGGACCATATCTGGTTCAATTCTGCTTAGGAAACTGAAAAGAACAGTAGCTCCTGTTCAGTCCAGTACACTGTACATGCTGGGAACACACGCCAGTGCTATTTGCCCTGTGTATGACAATGGGAGCGCAATAGTGACTCTTATTACCAGAAAACAACTCTTGCTCGTAGGACAAGAAACTGCATGTGATTCAACTCCATTTAGGAATGGTAAACAAACACTAGCTCGCCTAACAAGAAACACACTCTGCTTTTGAGAAAAGAGCACTCTTCTACTCGACTGTGTATCCTATTGGGTCCGAACAGTGTGCTTGCTCAGAAAACAAGAACTGTGCTTCCTACACACAGGTGCCATTATTAATTCAACTCTGCTTAGGAAACTGACAAGAACAGTAGCTCCGCTTCAGTCCAATACACTGTACTTGCTGGGAACAGATGCGAGTGCTATTTACACTGTGTATGGCAATGGGAACGCAACAGTTACTTTATTACCAGAAAACAACTCTTGGTCATAGGACAAAAAACTGGATGTGATTCAACTCCATTTAGGACTGGGAAACAAACGCTATGTCGCATTACAAAAAACACACTCTGCTTTTGAGAAAAGAGCACTCTTCTACTCTACTGTGTTTTCTAGGGGGTCTGAACAGTGAGCTTGCTCAGAACAAAAGTACTGTGCTTCCTACACACACGGGCCATATCTAGTTCATCTCTGCTTAGGAAACTGACAAGAACAGTAGCTCCTCTTCAGTCCAATACACTGTACTTGCTGGGAACAGATGCGAGTGCTATTGGCACTGTGTAATGCAATGTGAGCGCAATAGTGACTTTCCTTACCAGAAAACAACTCTTGCTCGTAGGACCAGAAACTGCATGTGATACAGCTCCATTTAGGACTGGGAAACAAATGCTAGCTCGCCTTACAAGAAACACACTCTGCTTTTGAGAAAAGAGCACTCTTCTACTCTACTGTGTTTCCTATGGGGTCCGAACAGTGAGCTTGCTCAGAACAAAAGAACTGTGCTTCCTACACACACGGACCATATCTAGTTCAACTCTGCTTAGGAAACTGACAAGAACAGTAGCTCCTATTCAGTCCAATACACTGTACTTGCTGGGAACAGACGCCAGTGCTATTTGCACTGTGTATGGCAATAGGAACACAATAGTGACTCTTCTTATCAGAAAACAACTCTTGCTCATAGGACCAGAAACTGCATGGGATTCAACTCCATTTCTGACTGGGAAACAAACACTAGCTCGCCTTACAAGAAAGACACTCTGATTTTGAGAAAAGAGCACTCTTCTACTCTACTGTGTTTCCTACGGGGTCCGAATAGTGATCTTGCTCAGAACGAAAGAACTGTGCTTCCTACACACAGGGGCCATATCTAGTTCAACTCTGCTTAGGAAACTGACAAGAACAGTAGCTCTGCTTCAGTCCAATACACTGTACTTGCTGGGAACAGATGCGAGTGCTATTTACACTGTGTATGGCAATGGGAGCGCAACAGTTACTTTATTACCAGAAAACAACTCTTGTTCGTAGGAACAAAAACTGCATGTGATTCAACTGCATTTAGGACTGGGAAACAAACGCTAGCTTGCCTTACAAGAAACACACTCTGCTTTTGAGAAAAGAGCACTCTTCTACTCTACTGTGTTTCCTATGGGGTCCGAACATTGAGCTTGCTCAGAACAAAAGAACTGTGCTTCCTACACACACGGGCCATATCTAGTTCAACTCTGCTTAGGAAACTGACAAGAACAGTAGCTCCTCTTCAGTCCAATACACTGTACTTGCTGGGAACAGACGTGAGTGCTATTTGCACTGTGTATGGAAATGGGAGGGCAATAGTGACTTTCCTTACCAGAAAACAACTCTTGCTCGTAGGACCAGAAACTGCATGTGATTCAGCTCCATTTAGGACTGGGAAACAAATGCTAGCTCGCCTTACAAGAAACACACTCTGTTTTGAGAAAAGAGCACTCTTCTACTCTACTGTGTTTCCTATGGGGTCCAAAGAGTGAGCTTGCTCAGAACAAAAGAACTGTGCTTTCTACACACACGGACCATATGTAGTTCAACTCTGCTTAGGAAACTGACTAGAACAGTAGCTCCTATTCAGTCAAATACACTGTACTTGCTGGGAACAGACTCCAGTGCTATTTGCACTGGTATGGCAATAGGAGCACAATAGTTACTCTTCTTATCAGAAAACAACTCTTGCTCATAGGACCAGAAACTGCATGGGATTCAACTCCATTTCTGACTGGGAAACAAACACTAGCTCGCCTTACAAGAAACACACTCTGCTTTTGAGAAAAGAGCACTCTTCTACTCTACTGTGTTTCCTATGGGGTCCGAATAGTGATCTTGCTCAGAACAAAAGAACTGTGCTTCCTACACACAGGGGCCATTATTAATTCAACTCTGCTTAGGAAACTGACAAGAACAGTAGCTGCGCTTCAGTCCAATACACTGTACTTGCTGGGAACAGATGCGAGTGCTATTTACACTCTGTATGGCAATGGGAGCGCAACAGTTACTTTATTACCAGAAAACAACTCTTGTTCGTAGCAACAAAAACTGCATGTGATTCAAATCCATTTAGGACTGGGAAACAAACGCTAGCTCGCCTTACAAGAAACACACTCTGCTTTTGAGTAAAGAGCACTCTTCTACTCTACTGTGTTTCCTACGGGGTCCGAATAGTGATCTTGCTCAGAACAAAAGAACTGTGCTTCCTACACACAGGGGCCATATCTAGTTCAACTCTGCTTAGGAAACTGACAAGAACAGTAGCTCTGCTTCAGTCCAATACACTGTACTTGCTGGGAACAGACGCGAATGTTATTTGCACTGTGTATGGAAATGGGAGCGCAATAGTGACTTTCCTTACCAGAAAAAAACTCTTGGTCATAGGACAAAAAACTGCATGTGATTCAACTCCATTTAGGACTGGGAAACAAATGCTATCTCGCATTACAAAAAACACACTCTGCTTTTGAGAAAAGAGCACTCTTCTACTCTACTGTGTTTTCTAGGGGGTCTGAACAGTGAGCTTGCTCAGAACAAAAGTACTGTGCTTCCTACACACACGGGCCATATCTAGTTCATCTCTGCTTAGGAAACTGACAAGAACAGTAGGTCCGCTTCAGTCCAATACACTGTACTTGCTGGGAACAGATGCGAGGGCTATTTGCACTGTGTATGGCAATGGGAGCGCAATAGTGACTTTCCTTACCAGAAAACAACTCTTGCTCGTAGGACCAGAAACTGCATGGGATTCAACTCCTTTTCTGACTGGGAAACAAACACTAGCTCGCCTTACAAGAAACACACTCTGCTTTTGAGAAAAGAGCACTCTTCTACTCTACTGTGTTTTCTATGGGGTCCGAACAGTGAGCTTGCTCAGAACAAAAGAACTGTGCTTCCTACACACACGGGCCATATCTAGTTCATCTCGTCTTAGGAAACTGACAAGAACAGTAGCTCCGCTTCAGTCCAATACACTGTACTTGCTGGGAACAGATGCGAGTGCTATTTGCACTGTGTATTGCAATGGGAGCGCAATAGTGACTTTATTACCAGAAAACAACTCTTGCTCGTAGTACCAAAAACTGGATGTGATTCAACTCCATTTAGGACTGGGAAACAAAGGCTAGCTCGCCTTACAAGAAACACACTCTGCTTTTGAGAAAAGAGCACTCTTCTACTCTACTGTGTTTTTTATGGGGTCCGAACATGAGCTTGCTCAGAACAAAAGAACTGTGCTTCCTACACACCCGGGCCATATCTAGTTCAACTCTGCTTAGGAAACTGACAAGAACGGTAGCTTCTCTTCAGTCCAATACACTGTACTAGCTGGGAATAGACGCCAGTGCTATTTGCCCTGTGTATGGCAATAGGAGCACAATAGTGACTCTTCTTATCAGAAAACAGCTCTTACTCATAGGACAAGAAACTGCATGGGATTCAACTCCATTTCTGACTGGGAAACAAACACTAGCTCGCTTTACAAGAAACACACTCTGCTTTTGAGAGAAGAGCACTCTTCTACTCTACTGTGTTTCCTATGGGGTCCGATCATTGAGCTTGCTCAGAACAAAAGAACTGTGCTTCCTACACACACGGGCCATATCTAGTTCAACTCTGCTCAGGAAACTGACAAGAACAGTAGCTCCTCTTCAGTCCAATACACTGTACTTGCTGGGAAAAGACGCGAGTGCTATTGGCACTGTGTAATGCAATGGGAGCGCAATAGTGACTTTCCTTACGAGAAAACAACTCTTGCTCGTAGGACCAGAAACTGCATGTGATACAGCTCCATTTAGGACTGGGAAACAAATGCTAGCTCGCCTTACAAGCAACACACTCTGCTTTTGAGAAAAGAGCACTCTTCTACTCTACTGTGTTTCCTATGGGGTCCGAACAGTGAGCTTGCTCAGAACAAAAGAACTGTGCTTCCTACACACACGGACCATATGTAGTTCAACTCTGCTTAGGAAACAGACAAGAACAGTAGCTCCTATTCAGTCCAATACACTCTACTTGCTGGGAACAGTCGCCAGTGCTATTTGCACTGTGTATGGCAATAGGAGCACAATAGTGACTCTTCTTATCAGAAAAAAAACTCTTGCTCATAGGACCAGAAAACTGCATGGGATTCAACTCCATTTCTGACTGGGAAACAAACACTAGCTCGCCTTACAAGAAAGACACTCTGATTTTGAGAAAAGAGCACTCTTCTACTCTACTGTGTTTCCTACGGGGTCCGAATAGTGATCTTGCTCAGAACAAAAGAACTGTGCTTCCTACACACAGGGGCCATATCTAATTCAACTCTGCTTAGGAAACTGACAAGAACAGTAGCTCCACTTCAGTCCAAAACACTGTACTTGCTGGGAACATACGCGAGTGTTATTTGCACTGTGTATGTAAATGGGAGCGCAATAGTGACTTTCCTTACCAGAAAAAAACTCTTGGTCATAGGACAAAAAACAGGATGTGATTCAACTCCATTTAGGACTGGGAAACAAACGCTATCTCGCATTACAAAAAACACACTCTGCTTTTGAGAAAAGAGCACTCTTCTACTCTACTGTGTTTTCTAGGGGGTCTGAACAGTGAGCTTGCAAAGAACAAAAGTACTGTGCTTCCTACACACACGGGCCATATCTAGTTCATCTCTGCTTAGGAAACTGACAAGAACAGTAGGTCCGCTTCAGTCCAATACACTGTACTTGCTGGGAACAGATGCGAGGGCTATTTGCACTGTGTATGGCAATGGGAGCGCAATAGTGACTTTCCTTACCAGAAAACAACTCTTGCTCGTAGGACCAGAAACTGCATGGGATTCAACTCCATTTCTGACTGGGAAACAAACACTAGCTCGCCTTACAAGAAACACACTCTGCTTTTGAGAAAAGAGCACTATTCTACTCTGCTGTGTTTTCTATGGGGTCCGAACAGTGAGCTTGCTCAGAACAAAAGAACTGTGCTTCCTACACACACGGACCATATGTAGTTCAACTCTGCTTAGGAAACTGACAAGAACAGTAGCTCCGCTTCAGTCCAATACACTGTACTTGCTGGGAACAGACGCGAGTGCTATTTGCACTGTGTATGGCAATAGGAGCACAATAGTATCTCTTCTTATCAGAAAACAACTCTTGCTCATAGGACCAGAAACTGCATGGGATTCAACTCCATTTCTGACTGGGAAACAAGCACTAGCTCGCCTTACAAGAAAGACACTCTGATTTTGAGAAAAGAGCACTCTTCTACTCTACTGTTTCCTAAGGGGTCCGAATAGTGAGCTTGCTCAGAACAAAAGAACTGTGCTTCCTACAAATATGGCCATATCTAGTTCAACTCTGCTTAGGAAACTGACAAGAACGGTAGCTCCTCTTCAGTCCAATACAATGTACTAGCTGGGAACAGACGCGAGTGCTATTTGCCCTGTGTATGGCAATAGGAGCACAATCGTCATTCTTCTTACAGAAAACAACTCTTTCTCATAGGACAAGAAACTGCATGGGATTCAACTCCATTTCTGACTGGGAAACAAACACTAGCTCGCCTTACAAGAAACACACTCTGCTTTTGAGAAAAGAGCACTCTTCTACTCTACTGTGTTTCCTATGGGGTCCGAACAGTGAGCTTGCTCAGAACAAAGAACTGTGCTTCCTACAAATATGGCCATATCTAGTTCAATTCTTCTTAGGAAACTGAAAAGAACAGTATATCCTCTTCAGTCCAATACACTGTACATGCTGGGAACAGACGCCAGGGCTATTTGCCCTGTGTATGACAATGGGAGCACAATAGTGACTCTTCTTACCAGAAAACAACTCTTGCTCGTAGGACCAGAAACTGTATGTGATTCAACTCCATTTAGGACTGGGAAACAAACGCTAGCTCTCCTTACAAGAAACACACTCTGCTTTTGAGAAAAGAGCACTCTTCTACTCTACTGTGTATCCTACGGGGTTGGAAGTGTGAGCTTGCTCAGAACAAAAGAACTGTGCTTCCTACACACAGGGGCCATATCTAGTTCAACTCTGCTTAGGAAATTGACAGGAACAGCAGCTCCTCTTCAGTCCAATACACTGTACTTGCTGGGAACAGATGCGAGTGCTATTTACACTGTGTATGGCAATGGGAGTGCAAGAGTGACTTTATTACCAGAAAACAACTCTTGCTCATAGGACCAAAACCTGCATGTGATTCAACTCCATTTAGGACTGGGAAACAAACGCTAGCTCGCCTTACAAGAAACACACTCTGCTTTTGAGAAAAGAGCACTCTTCTACTCTACTGTGTTTCCTATGGGGTCCGAACATTGAGCTTGCTCAGAACAAAAGAACTGTGCTTCCTACACACACGGGCCATATCTAGTTCAACTCTGCTTAGGAAACTGACAAGAACAGTAGCTCCTCTTCAGTCCAATACACTGTACTTGCTGGGAACAGACTCCAGTGCTATTTGCACTGGTATGGCAATAGGAGCACAATAGTTACTCTTCTTATCAGAAAACAACTCTTGCTCATAGGACCAGAAACTGCATGGGATTCAACTCCATTTCTGACTGGGAAACAAACACTAGCTCGCCTTACAAGAAACACACTCTGCTTTTGAGAAAAGAGCACTCTTCTACTCTACTGTGTTTCCTATGGGGTCCGAATAGTGATCTTGCTCAGAACAAAAGAACTGTGCTTCCTACACACAGGGGCCATTATTAATTCAACTCTGCTTAGGAAACTGACAAGAACAGTAGCTGCGCTTCAGTCCAATACACTGTACTTGCTGGGAACAGATGCGAGTGCTATTTACACTCTGTATGGCAATGGGAGCGCAACAGTTACTTTATTACCAGAAAACAACTCTTGTTCGTAGCAACAAAAACTGCATGTGATTCAACTCCATTTAGGACTGGGAAACAAACGCTAGCTCGCCTTACAAGAAACACACTCTGCTTTTGAGTAAAGAGCACTCTTCTACTCTACTGTGTTTCCTACGGGGTCCGAATAGTGATCTTGCTCAGAACAAAAGAACTGTGCTTCCTACACACAGGGGCCATATCTAGTTCAACTCTGCTTAGGAAACTGACAAGAACAGTAGCTCTGCTTCAGTCCAATACACTGTACTTGCTGGGAACAGACGCGAATATTATTTGCACTGTGTATGGAAATGGGAGTGCAATAGTGACTTTCCTTACCAGAAAAAAA